>NW_021833834.1:0-10000 GCF_006345805.1 Octopus sinensis
AGCCAGAGACTATAGTAGAAGACACTTGCCCAAAGTGCCACGCAGTGAGACTGAACACGGAACCATGTGGTTGGTAAGCAAGCTACTTACCACACAGCCACTCCTGCGCCTATAAATGTATATAAAACGATGGGATTTTTTTAGAGCATTTACAATTACGAAGTAGAAAACATTTTAATGATTAAATCTTCAAAAATTTAATGACAGGGGTAGATAATATCAAAACTTATCGGAGAAGAATATAAAAAATGTGGATTACTAAAAGTTCGGTAATATTGGGTTATTATAGAATACACGGACAAGAGAGAGAAAGAAGAAAAGAAGAGTAAAAAATGGGGATTGTTTTTACGGTTTCTGTCATCTTGCATGTAGCTCTTTTTTTCCATTGGGTACAGAAGTTATCCATAAAAAATGGTATGAGAGCGAATATTTTACACCACTACTTCTCGCTAAAAAAGAAAATATTCTAATGAAACTCACTGTTCCCTATGAAAGCAGAATGAAGGATGCTCACATCTAGAAGACGGAGGAATACAGCTATTTAGCCATCAAATTGAGAGGATTTGATTTTTAAGTCAACGTACTCACCGTGGAGGAGCGATCATGAGAATTGTGGGAAAATCTCTCTCACTCTCTTTGTATGTGTATATTTCTGTGCACTCGTGCACGTGTTTGCCATCTGTACCAAAAACACTGTCGCCAAAACAAGTTAAATGTCCAGTCAACCGCGTCAAATCGTCAATATCCAAACAGCAGCGCCCAGTAGTCCCATTCCAATGTGACGTGTTTACATTGCTTGAGAAAGGTACTTTTAGGAATAGAAATATGATGTAGCTCAGGATTCCAGGCCTTCGCTTTCCCTACAAAAAACTTAACCAGATTTTATGTTGCTTTAGTATATGTCGAAAGATTCCCTATATAAATTACTCAGGATGTGAGTGGCTTCATCCCGGATTTTCAGCAGATTACCCCTCTAGACCCTCTCTTTTAAATCATACTTCAGACATTTATAAAACACTATGTTTGCTTACCCCATGATGGAAATATCTGTGATGTGCGATTTGAACTCAGCACTGCAAGGTAACGAAACACTCTTTAGTCTTACTTTACTGATACTACTTACAGTGGTAAGCTACACCCTCCGAATACGCACATGCACACACACACACACACACACACACACACACACACACACACATGCACACACTCACACATACATATGTATATATAGGTATCTAATGCTCTTAGCTTAGTTTTTCCTTGGGGCTGACCAGATTGGAGAAATCTCAACTATAATCAACCGAAATGGCGAAGATAATCTGGTACTTGACCGAGGAAAGAAAACTTCGAATGACCCGTCCTTGTTTTCTTTGTATCGTTTATCTGGATGTTTTGTTGTCCCATGTTTGTATCACCTAACTGTCGGGATGTTTTGCGTTCTTGTCCCATTTTGTATTTAATATATGTATATATATATATATATATATATATACTATATATATATATATATATATATATATATATATATATATATATATATATATATATATACATATATATATATATATATATATATATATATATACATACATACATATATATGTGTGTGTGTGTGAAGAAATACTTGATACAATCACAATAAAAGAAGATCTTTTTAAGAGAATTAACTATTGAAAAACTGTATTAAAAGAACATGACTGAACGTCACCAACCTTTGAGGAAGAAGTGTTCTTATAGTGTGTATTTTGAGTGTAAGCCCTTACGTTGTTCACCTTTTCAAACATGTTCTGGGTTAATGCGTATAGAGGAAGTCGTTTTAGTAATGGTGTTGACTATTTCCAGTTTAGTTTCGGATTTACAATTGTTATGATGTGTTCTACTTTTGCCTTTCACAGTTGATCATTTTCGTCTTTTATTTTGTAAAAAAAACAAAGAATATATTGAATTTTCCATTTACAAAAAATGTCTAGATGCTTGCTGCATGAAACATTTCCTAGAGATGAATGCTTAATTTGTTGTTTGTTCCCATTCACACGGCTGGTTAGTTTTGTTCCTGTTTTTCCAATGTAATTCTCGTTGCATTGTGACACGTGATGCAATAGATGAGATTTTTTGCTTTACAATTCATGTTTGCATTCACCTCCAATTCCTTCTCATTCTCGAATCTTTTGGTTGTGCCTTGTTCAATTATTTCACATGTCCCACAACGAGGATTTTCACACTTTATCTGCATTATTTCTTTCTCCGATGTGAATCTCGCCTTTGCTAGAAGTCTCTTGAGATTTGGTGGCTGTCTTTGGTTGTTGATGATTTGTGATTTTTTAAAATTATATTTCAGAGATTCGATGATTGATGTTGAGTTGGGAAGTGTCGTTTGGCCGAATGTAGGATGTTGTGGTTCGTTGGATTATGGGAGAATGCAAATGCAATATTTATATTTATATTTTTGTTTTCAGCCTCTGTGTGAGTGTTTTTCCGCAAGGCGGAGATTGGGATTTCTTTTGCTTTCGTCATGGCATACTTTAATAAATTTAATAAATTTGCAGGTATTTTTGTTGTGAAAGAAAATACTTAGTTCTGCTAGTCGTTTCTCTCGTCTGTTTGTACCTGTAACTACTGAGCGTACACATCTAACCATATTGAATAGTATGTTCCTTTTTGTGTGAGAAGGGTAGCAATCTAAATATTGGTGTATGTAGGCATCTTTGCTGAAGAGATAAAATATAACTGTGTCATTTTCTTTAATTATTAGGAGTTCCAAAAAAGGGAGTTTCCTTTTATTCATTTCCATAATGAATGAATTCGATTCATGAATGCCGTTTATTAAATTAAGGTATTTTGCAAAGTCCTCCTCACTTTTGTTCCAAAATATGTATCGATCATCGAAGTAACTTTTGCAGTTTCCTATTAAATAGGATTGTAAACGTAGATCAAAACTAATTTTAGATTTTTTCTTCCAGATATACCATTACTAGTGTCGCATACATCGGTGCGACTTTCGTCCCATTGCTGTGCGTTGTATTCGTAAGTAATATTCGCTTGTCCAAGATATTGTTGTTTTTCATAATTAACCGCAATCCTTCAATTATAAGCTCTTTTGAATTTTTTGTAGGTAGTTTTCTATAAAGAATTCTACTGTTTCTAATTCTAATCCATGGAGGATTTCTGTACAGAAATTGGTTACGTCAAAGCTAAATAGTATCGTCTCTTTATTTACTCTTTCTGGAACATGGTCTAGAAAGTTCATGTCTGATGAAACTAGGGACCAATTTGCTCAAAGGTTTTTAAATTATGTCAAGGAAATTGCAAAATCGTTGGGTACTAGATGTTGGCCCTGCAACAGAAGGACGTGATTTTAGATCAGATGCTTTGGGAATCTGGTACTACTTTGCTGGGAATGCAGCTTTTTTCATTTCTACCCTATGACAATCAGCGGCACAGCAAAAACGAAAGTGCAGAGAGAGTCGGCACATCAAGAGAACAGGTCACTTCTAGTTAGAAATCAAACTAAACATCTTTTACAGAACATATCTACCAAAAGAAGACGAGGGGAATGTGGCGGTTGTGTCTTTCGGGACTCGAATGTCCAATGAACGAATTCATGCAATGAAAATATTTATCAGAAGCAGTTAGCAAAGGAATAATATGAATGCCGTTTATATGGTACATTTATGCTAATACACACATAGCACACAGATGCACGCATGCATAACGCATTTATGTTCCCTTAAATATATAAACAATCATATGAACGGGCAAACACAAACCTTCACTAATTCATTTCTTAGCATAGTATAGACGCATCGACAAAATTCCAATAATGTTTACTCAGTTTATTTGAAGACATTCAACTCTAACGATTGATACCTCACAGTGTATTCTTTTGATTTTGGTGTAAAGAAAACAGGATCTTTTCGGTTTGAACGGCAGTTTTTAACATAATTTCTAGGTAACTAAAAAATTTTAAACTTCGTATACTGGTAGAATGTGTTTATAAAACATCTTTTTCTCTTGACTTTATTGATAAAATTCTATAGTTTGTAAGATATCTGTCGTTGTTTTTTCTTCAATTTCTGCAATTTCAACCAATCAGTGACGTGTATTGAGTTAAAAAACATTCTGTGCCGTATGAATATGTCCCTCGTTTAAGAAACAGATTGGGTTCATTTACATTTGTGAAGAAAAAAAGATACCCTTCCCCCACCCCTAACCCTAAAACAGATTGAAATGCAATAGATCGATACTAGGGTCATAATTATGGGTGACAATTTCATATGACACCGCTAGAAAAAACTGCCGTTTAAACCGAAAACATCCAGAAAACATCCTACTAATCCATCGGTGACTAACTACAGTTAAATACAAGTCTAGGGAGCAAATAACGGTAGTTATTACTAGGGAATACGGCTCGAGTAAATCCAAGGAACCAACCTTCGGTGAAATAGCGATAATAAACCTAACTTACAAATACATATAAATATAGCTTCAAACACATGCTTACACACGCAAACCACCACAAATACACACACACAGACACACCACACACACACACACACACACACCACACATATATATATATATATATATATATATATACATATATATATATACATATATAAATATGCACATACAAAGTACATGCAAGTACATATAAACACATATTTCAAGCAGTTATTACAAATTGACTTTAACTTACACTTCCGTATGTATTTCACCTGTCTCGTGTTGTTGTCGACGGGGGTTCAAATCTAACATCATTAATCACAGGAACAGTTATTAAGAAAATAAATCTGTTACTTTGATATTTAAAAAATTCTTCTTTCGACCTTTCTCAAAGTCTGTGAAAATATCAGTTTCTGATAGGTGCACTTAATCAACAAGTCGTACAAAGTAAGAAATATTAGCTTTCGCAGTCAGATATTCAGCTGCGATGATTTAAGCATTTCAGAAATTCTGAAGTACAAGTTCGACTCTAAAATGCGGAGACCGGTAAATTCCTCGATTAGAAAATCGAAGCATCTTATATAAACATGTCTAAGAGATCGTGACTATGATAATAGTCATAGCAGGCTTAGAGATATAAATATGACTTGTTGGGCTAAACGCAGTCATATGTACAAGTAAAGGGGTATCTTGTACTGCAAGTCACTAAAACGCTAGTCAGTAGAAACTAAAGTTCCGATTTACAATGGGGGACTTAACAGTAGTCATTACCGGAAATGTGGCACAAGTGAATTATGGGAACCAATCTTCGGTTAACATTGATAGTAAAATAGATCTTTTACTTGGGCACCACCTTGAAGAGTTTTTGTCGAACGAATTGCCCCCAGTACTTTTTTAAGCCGAGTACTTATTCTATCTATCTCTTTTGCCGAATCGCTAATTTATGGGGATGTAAAAACACCAAGTTCGGTTGTCAAGCGATGATGGGACACACACACACACACACACACACACAACACACACACACACACACATATATAGAATGAAAAAAATAGTCAATAGACTATATATTATTCAAAGAAGAATACAGTGTACGTTCAAACACAAAAGAGATACCCGAAGAATAGGATATCTGACTCGCTAGAAAGAGCAGTTAAAGTCCGAGTCACCAATTGTTGAAATTCCGAAAGTGATTGGAAAATAAAAACTATATAGCATATACATATATATATATATATATATACACACACACACACACACACACACACACATATATATATATACAATGGGCTTCTTCCAGTTTCCGTCTGCCAATTCCACTTACAAGGCTTTGGTGGGCCCGATGCAATAGTAGAAGTCCCACTGCCTGGTCCAAGGTGCCACGCAGTGGGACTGAACCCACCACCGTGAGGTTGGGAAGTAACCCTTTTACCAGACAACCAACCACATAGACACGTGTATACGCAACAAACACACATGTACGTTTGAATATATCCACAGATACATGCTAGTACTTATAAGCTTACTTAATCGTTTATGCACTTATTAATTCATGTTTTCATTTACTCTATGTTTCGTCCTTTTATCTTGAAACGTAGTTTAAATAGTGTGAAAATGATTAATGAGATGCGCTCTCTGAAAACTTTAGCTGCTCTTACTCTGGGTTTAGAAAAAAACAAAAAGCCGTTTAAAATACGTTTAAAAGTTAACTGTTACAAATCAGGAAAAACGTTTACTTATCATAACTTTTAGGAATTCCGAAAAGTTATATGGAAACATATACAACAGAAATGAGTGAATAAATAAATTGTTAATTTATATGTAAACCCAAGAAACCAAAGTTGCAATGAATGAAGGAAAAAGAGTAACATACAAGGTCTGAATTTAAGTGAGGAAATTGTTATAATTGAGTTTTCGCGGAGGACATGAATTCAGCGAAATAAAGGTAGAAAAAGAGCTAAAATTAATTCATTTGAATCATTGCAAAGGCATTATATAATATGGAATACTATTGCTTTTGATAAGAATAACTGCTAATACGAGATTCTTAGAGGCATCAATAATATAGACTGTACATACATTTTAAAATTCGTGCGAAATTCCCTGCAGTTCAATTAAACTTCCATCAAATAATTATTACCTATTTCTTCACTACCCACAAGGAGCCAAACACAGAGAGGACAAACAAACGGATTGAGTCGATTATATCGACCCCAGTGTGTAACTGGTATTTAATGTATCGACCCCGAAAGGAGAAAAAGCAAAGTCGACCTCGGCGGAATTTGAACTCAGAACGTAACGGCATACGAAATACCGCTAAGCATTTCGTCCGGCGTACAAACGTTTCTGCCAGCTCACCGCCTTCTTTCCTCAAATAATTATTACCACTGAGCAAATTGTGTGTCAAGACACCTTATCAAGTTGTTATCGTTTGCATCTCAATGAAAGCATTTTGGTTCTTTGTTGCAGAGCCAACCATTTATTTACTGAAGATTTTAAGGAACAAAACAAAAGAAAACAAATATAACAGAGAATATACGCGTTTGTATATCTTTTTGTACATGAATATCTCTTATAAGAATTAATGGTTGAGGCATTCTTTTTCAATAAGGTTTAATAGCAACCAGCTAAACTTTGATACATGTAAGAAATAATTCAAGGATCCCTAGCATATTTAAAAAGCTAACTGGAAATAATTATGAAGAAAAAAATATTTATTTTACATATTTTAGCAACCACGAAAGACAATTCTGAACATACTTCTTTATCATTACAACTTCATTAAGGCGGCGAGCTGGCAGAAACGTTCAAATTCCACCGAGGTCGACTTTGCCTTTCATCCTTTAATCCAACGGGATTATCCATACAATTAGCAGATAGAAAAAAGTTTCTTCTAGTAGTATTGAAAAATGTAAAAGCAAACAGGCAAAGGAAATAATTCTAATAAGATCAATTAATAAAAATTTTGCAAAATATGGAAAATGTAGTATGAAGGTGGATGTAATCTTCAAAATCAAGCTGCGAAACCAACGGACATGTTTCATTTTTGTCAGAGTTCTTTGGTGAAGTGAATCTTACTTATAAAATGATTACAACCACCACGTCTAAGGGGGACTTTTTGTCTTATAATTGCATTGATTTTTTTTCAGTTCGAAAATTCTCAACTCACTGTGTTGTATATGGGAGACCCTAAGATATTTGTATTTAGTCTACAGAACATTCTCCTAATGTATTTTCCGTAGACCGCGTTGTTGATAATTCAGTCATGTAAGTATTGGAAAAAGTTACTTTTAGAGAAAGATCTAAAGTGTTATGGACACTGAATATATCTGAAACTGCCAAAGAAAACCATATCGATTCATTATTCCAATACAGACAAACACAGTGAAAGTGTAACAGGCCGCATGTTTCGCTATACGACAATATAAAAATGTTACTATATACCATAAATCTTTTCTTTTACTTGCTTCGGTCATTGGACTGCGATCATGCTGTCGCGCCACTTTAGAAGTTTTAGTCGAACAAATCGATTCCAGTACTTATTTTTAAGTCTAGTACTTATATAGTTCTCTTTATATTTCTTTATTGACCACAAGGGGCTAAACATAGAGGGGACAAACAAGGACAGACAAACGGATTAAGTCGATTACATCGACCCCAGTGCGCAACTGGTACTTTATTTATCGACCCCGAAAGGATGAAAGGCAAAGTCGACCTCGGCGGAATTTGAACTCACAACGTAACGACAGACGAAATACCGCTACGCATTTCGCCCGACGTGCTAACGTTTCTGCCAGCTCGTTCTCTTTAGCTGAACTACTAGGTTACAGGGCTGTAAACATACCAACACCAATTGTCAAGTAGTGAAGGTTATAACATAATCACACATAGATACACACACACATACATGCATACATACATACATACATACATACATACATACATACATACTGTTGTGTCGACACCCCCAGACGATAAAGTAGACTAGCTTAATACGTAGATATAGAGGGAGAAGTCTAGACGTCAGGGAAGAGTGAGTGAGAGAGCACAGTTGAGTAGTAGTGGAGTCGAGTTGAGTAGAAGGCATCCGAACGAGCGACATAACACATACATACATACATACTACATACATACATACAATAACTTCCTGTTCAACCACGCGGTTAAGGAAACTCTCTTTTCTCAAGGAACTGTTGTGGCTTACCAAGCAACATCGTCCGCTGTGAGACCACGTGACCCTCCTTGACCAACTGCAGTCCATCTCCCAGTAGCCATATTTGACTTCCTGTGTCTCTCCGTTCACTCGGACATTCCACGAGCCAGAAGAGACAGGTTCCGTCAGGGGCCTGCGAAACTTGAAGTTGCACGGAATCCTAATTAAGCTGTTTTGTACACACACACACACGCAAATAAACACGCACACGCGAGCATACACATATGCGAGCGAGAGTCAAAATTATACGCACTCTTTTTTTTTCAATGTATTTACAGAAAAGCAGAGGATAAACAAGTACGTCATTTTTCTATAAAGCCTCCTTCCTTTTCGATGCACTTAGTTCAGTAGTCCACAAGTTTGCACATTCACTTCAAGAAGGTTTTCGGTCAGCAGTGCAACCATTTATGCACCGCTTCCTACACATCTTCATCTGTAGGAAATCGACGACCTTGTAAACCATCTTTGAGAGGTCCAAAGACATGATAATCGGAAGGGGCGAGATCTCGGTTGTAGGCAGGGTGTTCCAGAACCTCAAAACTCAGTTCGTTAATGGTTTCAACGGTCTGAGCAGCCGTGTGTGGGCGTGCATTGTCATGCAACAACAAAACTTTCTTTAACAATAGGCTTTGGTGCAAATTGCTGGCTTCAGTTTGTTGGCCAGCAAAGCACTGTATCTTGCACTGTTGATCGTACACCCCTTTTCCAGCTAGTCTTCCAGTATAGGCACCTTTGAGTCCCAATATAGGCCTAGCATCACCTTTACTGCAGAAAACTGATTCTTGAATTTCTTCGTCGCTGTCGAGCCAGAATGTTTCCACTCCATACTCTGTCTTTTGCATTCTGCCTCATAATAATGGACCCATATTTCATCTCTTGTGAATATTCTGCTCAAAAATTCCTCGCCCTCATTGTTGTAGCGGTCGAGTAAACGTTGGCAGACCTCAAAACGTTTGCGGTTGTGCCCTGCAGTAAGTTCTCTTGGCACCCATATTGCACAGACTTTCTTTGAAGGGCAGAACCATGATTTGAAAGGCAAAACCATGACTAATCTGCAGAGGACGAGCTGCTTCACCGATAATAACTCACTGTTTCACCATTACTATCTCTCGAGCTTGTTGTATCTTCTCGTCAGTGGTGAGGGTTGACGGAATTCGGACTTAGAACGTGAAGACGGGCAAAATACTACTAAGCATTTTGTCCAGTGTGCTAACGATTCTGTCAGCTCGTCGCCTTAATTTGAACTCAACATTGGTTTCAAATTTTCACTTAAGGCCAATAATTTCGGAGGAGTAGGGTAAGTTGATTATACTTACCCCAGTGTTCAACTGGTACTTGTTGTAT
>NW_021833834.1:20000-35000 GCF_006345805.1 Octopus sinensis
AAAAAAAAAAAAGCAAAAAAAAAAGAAACAATAAAAATGGAGAAGAAATATTTTTGTTTTTTGTAAGGGTGAAAACGAAGTATGAGTGTAGGTAGGTAGTAGGTAGGTAGGTAGGTAGGTAGGGGTAGTAGAGGATGAAAACGATGAAGGTAAAATGATGTAAAGCAAGCAGAAATAAACAGACGAGAAGAAAAAGAATAAAAAGCGAGAAGCTGGAAAAGAAAGAAAATACCTAAAACATAAAATATAATCTGTAAAAAAAAACACATAAAAATATAAACTATAAATAAATTGAAATCATAAAAACAATATGTCTGTGCGTGTGTGTACACATGTAAATATATATATCATACATACATATTTATATATATATATATATATATATATATATATAGATATATAATTATATATATATATATATATATATATATAAATATATATATATAACATCTATATATTCATTCCTACAATCGTACGCGCTTCTCTATTTTTATCAATTTAGTATATTTTATAGCTTGTATTTCTTATGCATTTTTTGCTCTTTTTAAAAAGTCTTTACTTTATTTTTTACATTATTTCTACCTTTCTCATCACATCCCTTCTCTTTTTCGTCTTCTTTTCCACACCACATAGACACACACTTATATATATATAAATAAGCATATATATATTATATATATTATATATATATATTATATATATAATATATATTATATTTATTTAATACATATATATATATATATATTATATATATATATATTTATTTTATATATATATATATATATATATTATGTATAAATACATATATATGTATGTATGTATATATATTATGTATATAATATATATTATATTACATATACATATATATATAAATATATATGTGTGGTGTATATATATATATATATTTACACAAACACACACACCCGCATATATATGGATGTGCGTGCACACGTATTTGTATGTGAGAGTGTTGTATATGTATTCGTATATGTCTGTTCCCAGTAGAAGCGAAAGACATATTGTTTGATGTATAATATCGACGCATGCTATCAAAATTATAGGCGTGTGTATATATGTATGTACGTAAGCTTATATAGATGTATGTATGTATGTATGTATGTATGTATGTATGTATGTATGTATGTATGTACGTAGGAGGGAGTGAGATGTGACTGCGTAATTTTGTACATGACGCAACAATAGAGACTTTTAATACACGTACATATTTGCATTATATTCGTTTTGTCATGCAATACACCTGTCTTTATATAAACCTATTTATATATGAAATGTGTGGAAACTGTGATTGCAAACAAATAGCTAACCGTTTTGAACATTCACTCTCTCTCTCTCTCTCTCTTGCTGATATTATTCTACTCTTCCTCTCTGCCCTCTTCTTTTCACTTTCCTTTCCTTTTTATTCTTTTACCCCTATTCGTTATTGTTGTTGTTATTGTTCTTCTTTTCCTCACCCTCCTTCTCCTCCGTCTCCTTTTTCTTCTTTTTTCCTTCTTTTCTTCCCTCCTCTTTACCTCCTTCTTCTACCCATTTTCTTGACCGCCTCCTCCTCATCTCTTTTTCGACTTTCGTCTTCCCCTTCTTTATCTTCGTCCTCTTCCCTCTTTTTTTGCCTTTCTCCCACCTCTTTTATTCCTTTTCTTTCTATTCTTTTCCTCTTCTTTCCCGTTTCCTCTCCTTTTTCTTCCTTCTCCTCACCCCTTTCGTCCTTCTTCTTCTTCTTCTTCTTCTTCTTCTTCTTCTTCTTCTTCTTCTTCTTCTTCTTCTTCTTCTTTTTCTCCACGTACGATGCTTACGAGCTGCGGCGATCATGGACTTCAAGCTCTCCTCCTCGTCACACATCTTAAGACGTTTTATAGTCAGTCCTTCTACATCCTGCTGGTAAGGCTCTCATATGTCCTTTCTAACCCCCCCCCCTGTTGCCTTCTGTTCTCAGTAATTGTAGAATGCATGAATATTTATTTTGGAGTGTGCGAAAATGTATTCAATTTAATATTAAGCGAATAAGCATAGCAATAGGAAGTGGGAACGTATTTCCTCAGGGACGCCTTCAACATAAAGAGCAAATAGCTATACAGGTGCTGTTATTCTGTTTATTGTTTTCATTGTTATTTTCTCGTAGTTAACGCTGCAATTTTAACAGATTAATTAAATTATTAATTAATTTTAAAAATCCTAACAATTTTTGCTTAATTAAAAAATATTATGTATAGGGGCAAGCGTGGCTGTATGGTAAGAAGCTTGCCTCCCAGCCACATGGTTACGGGTTCAGTCCCACTGGGTGGCACTTTAGGCAAGTGTCTTCTCCTATAGCCTCGGGCCGACCAAAGCTTCGTGAGTGGATTTGGCAGACGGAAAATGAAAGAAGCCCGTCGTATAAAATGTGTGTGTGTGTGTGTATTTGTTCCCCTACCATTGCTTGACGACGGATGTTGGTGTGTTTATGTCGCCGTAACTTAGTGGCTCGGCAAAAGAGACCTATGGAATTAGTACTAGGCTTACAACGAATAAGTCCTGGGGACGATTTGTTCGACTAAAGGCGGTACTGCAGCATGGTCACAGTCAAATGACTGAAGCAAGTAAAAGAATGAAATAGTATTAGCATTCACTTGATTACAAGAGTAAGAGTTTAGGAATGAAGCGGGAGAGGGGGAGAAAAAAAAAAAGAGAGAGAGAGAGAGAGAGAGAGAGAGAGAGATCGTACCCAGTAATAATCGTTTCCAAGGGAATTCTACGAAGTAAAAATATCTTAGTTTCAACATGATCTACATACGATTTCACTAACCTTTTTCGATACATGCTGGAGGTGTGAATATGTGTGTGTGTATTTGTGTGTGATTGTGTTTTAACCCCCAATGCTTGATAATTGCTGTTGGTTTGTTGGTTTGTGTGTGCATATGTATGTATGTATGTATATTCAAATTTACCCTTTTACTCTTTGGGCTTGGTCACGATTGTAGTTAGTCGTTGTACGGACCATAACACCCATTCCAGTACGGTACTTATTTTACAACTTATATTTATTTCATTGCCATATATAACCTTTTGACATGAAAGGACTGCCGTTTTATACTACTATACACAGATACACACTTACACAAACATACACTCGACGGACTTCTGCCAAACAAGTTTTTTAGTCATAAGGCATAAATCAATTGGTCAACTGGACTAAAAGACGTTTTCTTAAGATATCTATGTAGTTGGACCGAATCGAAGCTGCAATTTTCAATGTATAGCTATCAATAGCGATATGAGATATCTGGATTTGAAATGGAAACTGGCTAGAAAAGCGCTTCAGGATTTTTAAGACTGCCATAGAATAGAATTCCACAGACGACTTTCTGAAGCAATTGAATATACGCAGGCGTGGCTGTGTGGGTAGGCGCAGGCATGGCTGTATAGGTAGGCGCAGTCGTGGCTGTGTGGGTAGACGCAGGCGTGACTATGTGATAAGAAGCTTGCTTCCCAACAACATAGTTCCGGGTTCAGTCCCACTGCGTGGCAGCTTGGGCAAGTGTCTTCTACTATGACCTCGGTCCGACCAGATCCTTGTGAGTGGATTTGGTTGACGGAAACTGAAAGAAGCCCATCGTATATGTATATATATTTATGTATCCGTCTTTGTGCCTGTGTTTGTCCCCCACCATTACTTGAAAACTTTTATTGGTGTGCTTGCGTCCCCGTAATTTAGCGTTTCCGCAAAAGAGACCGGTAGAATAAACCCTGGGATCGATTTCTTCGACTAAAACCCTTTAACGCGGTGACTGAAACAATTTAAAGAATGTTAGAATAAAAGAATACTTTGGGTGTATCCAGATTTAGGAATCGTGAATTACATACTCTCCTACAAGGAAAAAATTGTGCTTGAGATCGTTTATCTTTTGACCTTCCTGTTAATCATAAGTTTTTTTTAAATTTTAATAGCTTCTTTTCATCCAATTACTGCTCTCTGGAACTCGCTACCATTGCCTTGTTTTTCTATGGTCTATGATATTCAGTTCTTTAAGTTCTCTATCAATCGACATCTTTTGAATTTGAAATCTTCTTTATCTTCTCTCCGGTTGTTTGCATTACAGCAGCCTCTAACTTTGTTTAAAGAAAATCATAAACAAAAAAAATAATAATAATAACAGCTAAGTTATAGTCATTCACAACCATTTTAAAAAGCTGAGCTTCCTCCTTATATGGGACCACTACTCTCATTTCTGTCAGAGTGCTATAGCTGTATGCATATACATCCTGGACTGCATAAAAATAAAACTAGTAACTGTCCAAAATAAATACTTATTCACCAATACGTTGCAACCACTAATTCACGAACCAACGAAGAAGTCTCTAAGCAACAAGTTTCAGTGTAAAAGACAGTACTCAAATCTATCTTAAGTCACACCCTAATGTACTTCAATAAAGAAAGCAGCATAGGAAAGACGGCGAATTCTCCAAAATGAATACTCACTCACCAGGTGCCCCAACTAATAACTTGCGATCTTACCCAACAAATGTGCCGCTACTCAGCAAGTTTGGATGCAACAAACTGCATTCAAATCTATCTTGAGTCACACATTGTTGTACTTAGAAAGAAACAAACATGGATAGAAGACGAGTAAGCAAAGGCCTATGAATGTAGAACAAAATACATTATAGCATTTCTTCCAGTTCTTCCAGTTCTGGATCGATAAAATGAAATACCAGCCCCGACGAGGGCGTGTCGGTAAAATTGTTAGAGCGTCAGATGCGATCCCTTCCTGTATTTGTTCCAGTTCTTTGCTTTCAGAGTTGGGTGGAAAAATCAATCCGTCACCCGGTTTTAAAATATATGATTATGATCTTTGAGTGCCTTTAGCAAAAGTTAACGCCGTTGTAATGCATTCAGGCCTGGTTTCCGGTTTGAAAATAACTCCCTTAAACCTTATTACTAGTCTCTGAGTTCCAGAAAAAATAATTGACTATAGGCACTACTCTTTCATTTATGACAAAGTAGGGTCCTTATACATTATTTTTGGCTTATAAAACAAACAAAATAAGGGAATGATAAAGGCTAGAATGTCCTTCATTATAGGTCTGTTCGATCATGGCAGACCTGAGGTTGAACAGCACCTACCATTATCATACAGAACATCACTTTCTGCACATGGTTTATTCTGCAGCTACTGGAATGACCTCTGTGCTTCTCAAGTAATATATACGCTGCGTACGCGTACTAACTTGACCCAGGCTAGTTTCTCAGCAGCTGCCTCCTGTCCTTTTAATTATCCCTACTTTATCTGTATAACTGCCTGAAAAATAAATTAATTTTCTTTATTTCTTGTTTAACTTGAATTCTAAAATTTATTCGGTATTTAATCATATTTTATGTTTGAATTCCTGCAAATATTGATTAAACTTGCATATGTTATGACTTTTATTTATTCTTCGATAAACTTCAACTTTAAAATTTACATTGACTTTTGTAGATAATATTTCACTTTTGAATTTCACGAAAATACATTAATCTCTATTAAACCTGTGGTTTAGCAGACATTATTTCCATCTGTCCTTCAGTTAACTTCAGGTTCATATTCCGGAAGTTTAATTCACAATATAAATTTCTGTAATATTCTCACAATGAAGTTCGTGAGTTTGGATAACAATTGATGCCGCGAGGAGAAAACAGACTTGACGTTTAAAACACTGATTCTTCGTCTGAAAGGTCAAAGTTAGACCTAAAGCGTCTGTTTTTGTCCTCTATGATATAACTTATTTACGAATTTCATTATATACATTTTGCCAACTCAGATCACCACCTATTTTATCCGACTCTGCATTTTGTTTTTTTGTTTTTTCTTTTTACATGTGTTAATTTGAGCTCGTTATGCGTTTTTCCATTCGTTCTTATCTTGCTTCAGTTTTAACATATACAAAGTTTCCCAGAGAATGAGGAACCGTTCCAGTTGTTCTTTTTAGCCTCAAGTCAGCTCTGCTCGAAATAAGCTATGTTCAAAGACTTCGGGGTATCTCGTCTTCTTATCATGTCTAATGTATTTAAGACTGCATTATTCGTTTTATCCCTATATAAGACAGTAGGGTGTGGCTTGAGAGACATTTGACTGATAATGATAGTTTCAAGCTTTGGTCCAAGACCATTCAGTTCGAAGGAGGGGTTAAGTCGATTACATCGACCCCCTGTGCTCACATGATACTTATTTCAGCGACCCTTGAAGGATAAAAGATAAAGTCGACCTCGACAGAATTTGAACTGAGAACGTGACGACGGACGAAATATCGCTCAGTATTTTGCCTGTCGTGTTAACGAATTTGCCAGCTCACCGCCTTAACTTGATTGATAATAATCCTTTCTACTAAAGGCACAAGGCCTGAAATTTTAGGGGAGGTGACTAGTCGATTGCATCGACTCCAGTGTTTCTATGGTACTTGATTTATCAATCCCGAAAGGATGAAATTCAAAGTCGTCCTCGGCGGAATTTGAACTCAGAACATGAAGACAGACGAAATGCCGCTAAGCATTTTGCCCCTCGTGTTAACGATTCTACCGGCTTAATTTGAGGGATAATAATGCAACCTTATTGTGACTCTCCAGTTTCCTTTAACTCAGCGCGTTGACCTTATCTACTTCCGCGGTTATCAGTAGAATCTACATGCTTGAAGAAATAGACTGGAGAACAGAGAATGCCCAACATAAACCGACTGCAACACTGTACTCCAAAGAATTAATCACTGAATGACGTAGTGTTGTGTATCATCACCTGCTGTTTGATTAACCACTTCTGGCAAATTTCGAAGTCACAGCTACCTTTATGCAAATAAACCCTTCTATTTAGATGTATTGAGCCCTCTTTTCGCTTCATATAGAAATATAGTTTTATATACAGCTAAAACATTTATAATAATGCACATACACACACAAATGCAAAAAAACACACATATGATTACAAATGTGAATGTGTGTGCGTGTGTGTGCGCGTGTGCGCCTGCGTGAATGTGTGAATGCGTATGAAAATGTGTGCATGCACGTGTGTATGTGCATGTGGACCTTCTGCATATTCTTTTCTACTCTCGGCACAAGATCCAAATTTTGGGGGAGGGGCCAGTCGATTAGATCGATTCCAGTATGCAACCCAGTACGTAACCGGGGCTCTTAAATGAAGTCCTTTGCATCGGTTTGCAAACGGTCACTTATCATTCCCATCGTCAGTAATGTTGTAAATACGTGACTGACCGATTGGAAAGTTGCGATATGTGGTCAAGAGGCTCGCTTTGCAACCACGTGATCTCGAGGTCAGTCTCATTGTACGGAACATTGGGCCGACCAACAACTTGTGAGTGAATTTGGTAGACGGAAACTGTGTAGAAATATGTCGTATATTCATATGCTTGTATATGTGACAACCGGTGTTGGTTTGTTTACGTTCCTGTTTCTAGTGATTAGGCAAACGGGACCGATAGAATAAGTACCACACTTAAAAAGTAAGTACTAGGAGCGATATGTTCGGCAAAAACCCTTCAAGGCGGTGCCGCATTGCAAGGCCACAATCCAAAGACCAAAAACAAACAAATAAATGTATCAATACTTTGCAGTAGTGAAATAAATTTCGCAACTAGATTTTGGATGGTGTATAACACTTCAGGTTGATCGTAATTCTGAGGCTTCAAGATTAGACGTAATTTCAGGCAGTACATATCTTAACTGAACAAAACTAAATAATGTACCTTGTAAATGTTTATTGCACGTTTAATAAGCGTTATATTATAAGTATAACTTATCTAATAGGTCAAACAGTGAAATATATTCTGTCAAAAGGAATACGAGAAATCTAAGGTTTAGAACGTTTGTTCTTCGAAGAGCAAGGGAAAAAAATACGGATCTTAAGCCGAGTTCGTAAAATTGACAATGAGATAAAGATTTTATATTAAGAGAAAAATGTAAAGAGATAAACGGGAAATGCATTGTGTGATTATGTGAATAATATTGTAAGGTGTGAGTAATGTGGTAGGTGTACGATATGAGGGGAAGCAAAATGTGAGGATGATACACCAAAGTAGAAGCAAGATACAGTGTTTCTTGCATCTTGTTCTGATACTCGCTTTTTGTTCCCTATTTCTTTGATCCCCTATGCTTTTAAGGAAGCTCTGTTTCACCCCTGTCCTTATAATGGTGTAAATGTATTTTCAAATATGTTAAATGTTTAAATATGATAAATATCCTAGCTAGTTTCATTGAAGAGTTTCGTGATGATATAAGCCAACTCAGGAATGTATTGTTTGAAGGAAATGGAAGTAACATCCTAAGGAAGCCTCTACTTCAGTCATAGACAAACTGCAGTCCGCATGACTTTCTGAATTGCACGCCAAACAAAAAATTATCTCGAATTTTTTAGCTGTGCTGCCCCGCCTAATTATTTAGCTAGGACTCATGCAGCATCGTTCTCGGGGAAAAAAGGTGCCTGTATCTGCTCTACGTGGTCGCTCAACTTACAAGAAGTAGCAGCTAGATCCCTGACATCAGGCATAATAGTTTTAAAAAACGGAAGACACATTAGATAATATGTCAAATGAAAGACAAAGTAACGTCTTTCATCACCTTTCTATTTGATCAGAGTTAGACCAAGATTAAACAACACCAACAATGCTAGCTAATAATCAACAGAATTTATATAAAAGTCTCCATTTCTTACACTTACATGGCTAGCATCTATATGTTCAGAACTAAGCGGGGCCACCAAATTACATCCGTTACTTGTCAACAACACACAAGCAGATTGTGCCAAAACTACTAGATTAAATGTATGTAGAATATAAAATATAAATGTAAAAACCAATAATACTTGCTAACATAGGGTTTTCAAAACTGGAATGTCACTATAAATGTCGAAGGACTATACAAGACTGAAAAATTATAGCAATAACTCACAATAGCTTTTAATCATTGTTAGAATGAAAATGAAAATCTAAAATATATCAGAGAAAGTTTATAACTAACGGCTTCACTATAGATTGAGATATATAGCTTGGATGAACAGTTTTTAGAAAGAAGCTGGAAAAACCAGAGTCAGCATAACGAAATATCAGAATAACAATACAAACATATATATATATATATATATATTGTTATATTTCGGAATGGTCATATTGCCAGTTTAGTCAATAAAAACACACGCACTATATATTTGGTGTTATTTTGCTTCAGTGTTATTTATTTTTTACATTAATCTTAATCTTATTTCGGCCAGAGTTCTTTCGTCACACTCCTGTGACCGCATCAGTGGTCCTTTGTTTTCTTCTTTCTTATTTGTGTCTCTCTTTACTAACCGTCAGCCATTTTGTATTCCTATTGTATATCTTCATTTGCGCATGTTTATATCTCTATGTGCGTCTATGTTTATTTAGTGTGTGTATGTGGGGGGATGCCTGTAATATTTGTATCTTCTGTTTATATATGTTCATGTAATTTGTATTTTGTTTTTTGTTTTTGTTGTTTTTGTTTATTCTTATTTTGTTCATGTGTTTACATCCACTTATTATTATCATTACATATGCTTGTAAGTTTGTATGTATGTATAACAACAATACTGGTAATAATAATAATAAATCGAATCGAAAAAAAAAATATATATATATACATAGTTATTTATTTCTATTAGTTCATGTGTTTACATCCACTTATTATTATCATTACATATGCTTGTAAGTTTGTATGTATGTATAACAACAATACTAGTAATAATAATAATAAATCGATCGAATATATATATATATATATATATATATATATATATATATATATATATATATATATACATAGTTATTTATTTCTATTAGTTTAGTTATCTGTGTATTTATTATGTTTTCAGGATCCTCTATCGTCATATGCTGTGGTGTGTGTTAGTGCTCCATTCTAGTTTTCTATTCAGCCATCGGCGTTAGTATCGCTGGTGATGTGGCCAACCTTTTCATGGTATGGTGGGACAGAAGGCTTAAAGAACGCCAAACACAGAACTCCATACTCGTAAACATGTACTCTCGCTATGTTGATGATATCAACATAGTGGTAAAGGCACCCCCACAAGAGAGTAATGTTGATATAGTAATAGAAACTAATACTATGGAGAGCATCCAGCAAATAGCTAACTCCATCCACCAGAGTATTAAGGTCACAATAGACAACCCCACTAAACACCCCAACCATAGACTACCAGTACTAGACACTGAACTCTGGCTAGAAATTGTGAATAATAAAACCCAAATCCTTCATTCATACTATGCCAAACCTATGGCCTCAAAATACTTGATCCACCGGAACTCAGCCATTGCGGACAATGCCAAATTCAATATTTTGATGGCAGACCTCGTCAGAATAATGAGAAATGTGTCACGCATGTGCGAGCCCACAGAGTTAAAGAGACACATACAATATTTCATTCACCGCATGCAGTTCTCAGGTTACAGCCATAAAGAAAGGATCAGAGTATACAAAAGAGCCATGAAGAAATTTGATAATATATTATGTAATGATAGGAATGGGATTTGCCCACTCTGTAGGAACAAGTCATGGAACACTATAGAAAGGACAAAAAGGAAAATAGGGAAGGCCAACTCTTGGTATGATAGCCATAAATACCAGAGTGTCATGTTCGTTGACACCACCCCTGGAGGTGAACTGGCGTACCGCTTTAGAAGGACCCTAGACTAACTTAAGCTAAGAATTAAGGTTGTTGAAAAGCCAGGCAACCCTATCAAATCTATAATTGGTAGAACCTATACTTTTAGTAGAACCCCCTGTACGGATAAGTACTGTACTGTATGTAGATTTAGCCCACAAACAAACTGTAAAGCCAGAAATGTAGTCTATAGTATAAGATGTATAGAGGGACGATGCAGTAACAAGACAACGACATACGTAGGGGAAACTGCAAGAAGCATAGGAGAGCGGGTAAATGGGCATTGGAGACAACTCAAGGAAGGTAAAAGATCATCGATTCTATACCAACACGCCGAACAGGAACACGGGGGATCAATTAATAACATAGAAATTAAAATATTATCCACACATAGATCAGATGCAACAATTAGACAAATTACAGAAGCTACACACATAATAGAAAATAAACCTAGCCTGAATAGAAAACTAGAATGGAGCACTAACACACACCACAACATATGACGATAGAGGATCCTGAAAACATAATAAATACACATATAAATAAACTAATAGAAATAAATAACTATGTATAATATATATATATATATATATATATTATATATATATATATATATATATATATATATATTCGATTCGATTTATTATTATTATTACTAGTATTGTTGTTATACATACATACAAACTTACAAGCATATGTAATGATAATAATAAGTGGATGTAAACACATGAACAAAATAAGAATAAACAAAAACAACAAAAACAAAAAACAAAATACACATTACATGAACATATATAAACAGAAGATACAAATATTACAGGCATCCCCCCACATACACACAATGAATAAACATAGACGCACATAGAGATATAAGCATGCGCAAATGAAGACACACAATAGAAATACAAAATGGCTGACGGTTAGTAAAGAGAGACACAAATAAGAAAGAAGAAAACAAAGGACCACTGATGCGGTCACAGGAGTGTGACGAAAGAACTCTGGCCGAAATAAGATTAAGATTAATATAAAAAATAAATAACACTGAAGCCAAATAACACCAAATATATAGTGCGTGTGTTTTTATTGGCTAAACTGGCAATATGACCATTCCGAAATATAACAATATCTGTTTCAACACAGGACTTCACATAAAAAAATTGCACAACAAATGTATATATATATATATATATATATATATATATATATATATATATATATATATATAATTATATATATTCGATTCGATTATTATTATTATTACAGTAGTATTGTTGTTATACATACATACAAACTTACAAGCATATGTAATGATAAATAAGTGGATGTAACCACATGAAAAAATAAGAATAAACAAAACAACAAAAAACAAAAAACAAAATACAATTACATGAACATATATAAACAGAAGACAAATATTACAGGCATCCCCCCACATACACACAATGAATAAACATAGACGCACATAGAGATATAAGCATGCGCAAATGAAGACACACAATAGAAATACAAAATGGCTGACGGTTAGTAAGAGAGACACAAATAAGAAAGAAGAAACAAAAGGACACTGATGCGGTCACAGGAGTGTGACGAAAGAACTCTGGCCGAAATAAGATTAAGATTAATATAAAAAATAAAACACTGAAGCAAATAACACCAAATATATAGTGCGTGTGTTTTATTGGCTAAACTGGCAATATGACCATTCCGAAATATAACAATATCTGTTTCAACACAGGACTTCACATAAAAAATATTGCACAACAAATGTATATATTATATAATATATATATATATATATTATATATAATATATATATATATATATATATATATATATATATATATTATATATATATATATATATATATATACATATATATATGCAAACATACATACTATATACATATATATGTGTGTATATATATATATACATGCATACATACATACATACATACATACTACATACATACATACATACATACATACATACATACATATATATTGGGTCATCCTATAAATAATGCGTTTTTTTATACTTTTATTATTCAAAATTAAGAAAAAGAATCTTCTTTTTAAATCTAAAGAATACTCTCTTTCATTCTCTATAATGCTCTTCCTTCTATCTGGTAGACTTGCAAGGCCCCTCATCCAAAATTCACTTGTCCGTGATGAAAAATACTCCTCCAGTACTGTTCTGACCTCGTTTACAGAATTCATATTTTTTCCGTCCAACTGACTGTGGAATAAATAATAATCAGATGGCACAATGTTCGGCGAATATGGTGGTTGGAGCATCGTCTCCCATTCAAACTGCTCCGGTCTTTGGAATATCATCCTCGCTGTATGTGACCGACCATTATCCTGGTGGAAGAAACCAAAGATGGTCGTTTTTCTTCTAGCGCTGATTTATGCCGCTCAAGCTGCTCGCAGTAGATCTTTGTCATCGTTTGGTTTGGGTTTAAAAGTTTAAAATGAACTAAACCCTTCATATCTCACCAATTAGATAACAACGCCTTACGTGGTTGAAGACCTTCTTTAGCCTGGGATGCCGGTGTTTCTCCTTTCTCTCCCCACTGTCTTCGGCGCTTTACATGTCTATAGAAAGCCTATTTCTCGCCACCAGTCCCTATTCGGTCAAAAAAAAAAAAAGGTTCATTCGTGAAACGTGACAGCAAAGAAAAGCACACATTCACTCTCTGCGCGCGATTAGACTCTGAAAGTTGCTGACTTTTCCGATGGCACGCAGGTGTCGATAAATAGTTGAATGACCAAATCCAAGCTTTTCTGCTAGTCCCTGAAAAGTTACAATGGGATTTTACTCCACTAGGGTTTGCAGGACATTCTCGTCGAGCTCTACAGATCTTCCAGGAGGAGACTTGTAGTTTCTGGCTTGGAATTTCTGGAACAATCGTTGACACTGGCTTACGCTTATTGTCCGATCCCTACATACTACATTAATATACCTCGCACTTTCCGTTGCGTTGTTACCTTTATTGAACTCATAAAACAAAAGATACCGAATATGCTCCTCTGTCACTTCTATTATAACTTTGAAAAAAGTAACTGTTAAAATCGAACAGCACCCTTCAAAACTGCAATAAGAATAAGTACAAGGTAAAATTATTACCTGCTTTTATAGCAAGTTGATGCAAGTAGCTTATCCTGTCACCCTCCGCAATTGAAAAAAACTGCGGAGGTTGACGGGATAAGCTACTTGCATCAACTTGCTATAAAAGCAGGTAAAAATTTTACCTTGTACTTATTCTTATTGCAGTTTTGAAGGGTGCTGTTCGATTTTAACAGTTACTTTTTTCAAAGTTGAAAAAACTGCATTATTTATGGGATGATCCAGTATATATGCATTTGATATTTTATTAAATCTGAAAAAATCTTCACAGCCTGTTACACAGAGTTTCACATGAACGTTCATCAGACAGCTTAATGAAATACTCCTACTTGATCAGAGTTAGACCAAGATTAAACAACAACAACGCTAGCTATATACTACTACTCCTCTGATATTCGAATAATATTTTTTCCATCTTGCTTTTCATCTAAGTGCTTATTTGTGTGTGTGTGTGGTGTGTGTGTGTGTGTGTGTGTGTGTGTGTGTGTGTGTGTGTGTGTGTGTGTGCGTGCGCGTGTGCGTGTGCGTAGTTGAAATTTATAGAAAGACAAAAGCCGAAGACAGGTGTGTGAACAACAAACAAGTGTATTAGTTTCACGCTTGGGAAAATGAAAAAGTCTTTTATGTTTCGCGCCTACGTTCTTTAACAGAAAGGAATAAGAAAAAAATAAACAGAGAGAGAATGAAAAAAAACTTGTAGATTAAGCGGTCAAGCATGGCGAATAGCTTGTCTGATATATATATATTATTATATATTATATATAATATATATATATAGGTGCAGGCGTGACTGTGTGGTAAGAAGCTTGCTTCCCAACAACATGGTTACGGGTTCAGTTCCATCACGTGGCACCTTGGGCAAGTGTCTTCTACTGTAGCCTCGGGCCGAATAAAGCCTTGTGAGTGGATTTGGTAGACGGAAGTGAAAGAAGCCTATCGTATATGTATATATATCTATATAATTTTGTGTGGGTCTTTGTGTCTGCGTTTGTACCCTACCATCGCTTGGCAACCTATGTTAGTGTGTTTACGTCCCGTAACTTAGCGTTTCCACAAAAAATCCTGTCGTATTATATATATATATGTATATATATATATATATATATATATATATATATATCTATATATATATATATATATATATATATATACACGTGTGTGTGTGTGTGTGTGTGTGTGTGTGTGTAATATTTGTATC
>NW_021833834.1:40000-47500 GCF_006345805.1 Octopus sinensis
ATTCAAATCTTTAAGGACGCTTTATTTTCTAAAGAGTCAATTCTTTAGTGGTTACTCACAGTTTCTCATGAGCTCTTAAAATATTTTATATTTGTGATTTTCAAATTAAAACTACTTCGTTAAGACAAAATATGTCGTTGAAATAAGCCACCTGAGCTCCCTTAGAAATCGAATATTACATCTTTGATCAATGAAGGTTGATGATCTATAATCAATAATACATTTTTAAAAATAATCTTTTCTATTAGATGCTCAAGGTCTGAAATTTTGCGGGAGGAGCCTAGTCGATAACATCGACCTCAGTACTCAACTGGTACCTAATTCATTGACTCCGAAAGGATAGAAGCTAAAGTCGATCTCGCCGAGTTTGAACAAAATGCCGCTATTTTGCCTGATATGCTAACGATTATGCCAGCTCGTCGCCTTATGGATCCAAAGCCATTTCATAACGTTTGAAACCCATCATGATTCACAATGTAAAAAATTGTCCATTCTTTGTGCAACTGAATAGACTTTCTGCTATTCAATAGATAGGGTTTTCTATAATTCATAAAGTTCCCACAATGAAGTTAAACTTCATAAAGTTAAAGCAGAGTTCAAAATTTAGGGCATACAGATAAAGCTCATTTGTGACGAATACAATGGTCCCACTCACAGCTTGGCGATACAACTCGGATTCTCTGAGGAAATCCATTGTGGAAAACTTCGCATTACTAGCAATCGTTTGCCACTCAGTTCGACTAGTTTTTCCCAGTTTAGTATTTGTTTACTAATGATAAAATCAACTCCTATGTTTGTTCTTCTTGAATGAGATTCACAAAACAAAATCTCCTTGAATTGAATTTTTGACAACATATCTCACAACACACGTCAAATTAGAATCATTGGAAATGTTTACTTTCGTCCATTTGTAATACAAGTTTGTCGTTCTGTATTCAAGATAAGCGAGGTCCATCTGTATTTTACGCCTTATCATCAATTTTTTCGGAGTGTTATAATTTTCAGTGCAAGGTGCATTAACTTATTTCCACTGTTATCTAGATAGAATGTTTCGATTACCAATTTCGATACATCATAAAAGATCAAAACTAAATTTTGGGTGTCTCTTTCTTTATTTCTTTTTCTTTTCATTTTTTTTTCTTTTCTTCTCTTTTTTAGATCGTAGTGTTATTTACGAAAAACCCCAAAATCCATTGGTTTCGTACTCAGGATGTTGGCTATCCATTTATCGCTTCAGTTCTGTTTGTTTCATCAGTTTCGTATATCTGGGTTTTTAATATTTTAATATTTAACAGGACGGTTATTGTAAGTATTTTCTAAGAAAAGCGGGTGTCCTAGAAACTGGTACTAGACTGCAAGACATGTTTAGGAAATGCTGGTGTAAACGCAACAAATCTATGTTGAAAAAGAAAGAAAGAAAGAAAGAAAGAAAGAAAGGAAAAGAAGGAATGAGAAAAAAAGACAGAAAGGAAAACGGATCGACAACTAATAAACATTAAAAGAATGAGTGAAGACAAGAGAGAGGCTTAAATAAAAGATCACATAAGGAATATGTAGCTTGTATACTTATTTATATAAACCGTTGCACAAAAATGCGAGCACCTGGTGCGAATCAGATTCATGTCTCCTTGATGTCGCTTCATTATTAATTACCGTTAAAGCGTGTCTCTTTAACGTGGTTTTCTTGTCATATTAGAGTCTCCATACCAGTATGCAGTATTTTGATTTCGATTCGATTATATTGTGAGGTCGCTGAAACAGACGGCATATTGACTGATTCATTTATGCCATTTTAAGGAAAACTATTTGTTGTTTACTTATCGTGTCGAAAGCAGCTCGGCAGTTTTAAATGCGATTTATTGAATGGCTAAGGTAGAAACTGAACAGTAATTGCATGCTTGCGTTTCAATTATGAGTACATTCTTGTATACTGGTTGTTGTATCTTGTAGAACAAATTCTTATGCGTAGTGTTGGTTTTCCCTTTCCTGAGGAGGTTGAATGATGAATTAATTTTATTTTACCGTTCTTCAAATATCGAACTAGATTCTAACACGTAGAATCACTGAGAAGGAATTGGGGTTAGAATATAGGATATACGCAGTGGACAGAATGTTATTATAAAAATTTTGATTCTGATTTAGGTATAAGACTAGAAATTTGGAAAAGAAGAGGTTAGTTGATACAATTGGCCCCAGAACTGCTCTGGTACTCTATCTTATCTACCTCGGAGGGTTGAAAGGAAAAGTATGAAACTAGCCTCCAATTTGCTTAATTTGGAAAAGAAGAGGTTAGTTGATACCATTGGTCCCAGAATTGCCCTGGTACTCTATCTTATCTATCTCGGAGGGTTGAATGGAAAAGTATGAAACTAGCCTCCAATTTGCTACGTGCTAGATGTATGGTTGGATGTAAAAAAAAAACTATGTCTGTTCCAAGCAAAATTCAAATATAATATAATTTTATAATTATTTGTACATATTAATCTCCTTTGCAAGATGGGGAAAAACGAAAGGAATATAAAGAGATAAGATAATACTTTCTACTATAGGCACAAGGCCTGAAATTTTTGAAGAGGTGGGGAAGGAGGGGGATAGACGATTACATCGATCCCAGTACCCAAATGGTGCATTTAGTTGAAAGATCGAAAACTGGTAACGTTTTGTTCATTGGACAGATGTCGACCTTCCACAATCTACCATAGAGAGCGGCTGAAAGAAAAATCAATGCATACATGCTTTGCTAAGAACGCAGAATGCTATCTAGTTCCATCTACGAAAGAGTTGGAGATAGCCAAGTGAAATAATCTTAACTGCGAGAAACAGCATATGGTGTTATATGCATCATCCTTAAAATAGAGGACGGGCTAAAGCGTAAATCCAAATAGTACAAAGTGGTTTTTGTGTCAAAGTTAGAAAGCATTAATTATTTATTCTTCCTTGAAGGCAGCGAGTTTGAAGAATCGTTAGCATGCCGGACAAATGCATAGCAGTATTTCGTTCGCCTTTATGTTCTGAATTCAAATGCCACTGATGTCGACTTTACCTTTCATCCTTTCGGGGGTCTATGAAATAGATACCAATTGAGAATTTGGGACGATGTAATCAACGCGCCCCCTTCCCAAAAATTTCAGGCCTTGTGCCCATAGTAGAGAGGCTTATTTTTTCTTCGTTTACTTTATATGCAAAAAATGGACAGTGCAGAACACTCTATGAATTAATATTTAGAAAGTATCATATAATACGCTAACCAGTATAGTTACACAATGTAAAAAAGCTGAAAAGTTGAGAAGTATATTATTTGTCTCGATCAAAAAGTATAAAGAATGGAAACGGCAAATTATGATTAATATAAAACAGCGGAAATACCTGTCTCTGCAGATGATGATGTTTTATCGAAAAATGACATAGCAGGAAAAAAGCTTCCCACCAAACTCTCACGATAAGAGGTTTCTAGTTTACAAAGGATAAATAATCCAAAGTTAAAGTGATGAATGCTGAAGGAAAAGCCGAGATCATGAATAGAACTTTACAAGTATTTTCCGAAAAAAATTAAAAAATAATGGTGAAAATTTAGATGAAAACTTTCCGACTTTATCGAACGGATACAAATTTGATTCTTCAAAAACAGACTGTCAGCGCTCTTTAGAACAATTTGTGATAGAATAAATGGTAAACATAGACTGGTGTCAGCGACATTTAATGATTAATGAACATTAGTTATAAGACGATGGCGATTTCCAATCTTGCAAATATATTCGTTATTAGCTAAAGTATTGTATATTGCTTTCTTTGATCGGTGTGCATTTGCTTTTGTTTCCTTTTTCCGAAGAATAATTATATAGAAATATTCCTGATTTAGTGCATTCTCTATTATATGTATTATTGATTGTTTATTGGTTGTTGTGGTAAAGCAAGTATTATTATTATTATTATTATTATTATTATTATTATTATTATTATTCAAATACTTCGTGAATAGGAGAATGATTGTTAGATTTTTGTCAGAAATATATTACATCCATTGTCGCAAGCATGGCGGTGAGGTTAACAAGCTCACTTTGCAACTACGAGATTTCTACTTCAGTCCCACTATGAAGCATCTTGGACAAATATCTTTTGCAATATCACAGGCCGACCAATGCCTTGTTAGTGAATTTGGTTGACGGAAACGGTGCGCAAGTCCGTAATGTAACTACATACGTGCTGTTGGTGATTTCTTTTCTTTCTTTGAATTTTTCCCTTTCTTCTTTCCGACAGAGATCTATGCTCGAAACGTCAAAAACTCTCCGGAAGTATTGTTTTCAGTCGTGTTTGTTTGTTTGATTGTTTGTTTGTTTGTCCGTCGACAAAATCTCTCAAGAACCGCCGGATGGTTTCGGATGAAACTTTCGTGCCTCGTAACTGGCACGAACTGATTAGATTTTGGGATCGATCCGGTACCGGACAATGATTCTGGATTATTTTCTTTACCTTACATATATATGTAAAGTTTTACATAGTTCTCTTGTACACGCACACACATACACACTTCAAACGCCGTTTATCCGCTTTTTCACTCCTACCTTCGTTATTCATGTATCACCCCTTCCTTTCTCATCCATACGATGCTCTCTTTGCTATTTATCTCCGCTACCTTCACCTCTCAGTCCGCCGATTGTCTGTGAAACTTGCATCATGACCGGCCCATCGTAGCTTAGCGTGATGGTATTCTGCGACGACTATCCAGTTCTATCAATGATCTCCTTGTTCCAGATATGATCTCTTAGCAAGTTTTCCAACATCGACCTTTCCATGGTTCTCTGGTATCTATGCCCCATACATGACACGCAATCCCAATTTTTTCGACCATCATTTTTGGGACTTATGAAGGAAAGCTTTATATTACTCAGAACGTACCAAATAAGTACTAGCTGAAAAGTTTGAAAACAAGCATAGAAATTTAGAACAAACTTATACTTTGGACAGGCGAAAGGTTAAACTTATTACTTTCAAAGTTTTCTTTATATACTTTGGAAATGTAATACCGTTACAGAACTTCGTTACTTTGTCTTTCAGTGGTTCTTTCTTTTCCTTTCTTTCTTCTTTGCTTTATAATCCTTTTATATCTCTTTTAATATTTTATTAATCGCACACTTGGCATCTCTTGACATGTTCTGATAAGACATGATACGATGTGACACGGTGTGACACAGTTTGGCAGAATGCCATAATAATATATACGTTTTAAATTATGTGTGCACATGTGCAGATGCATATATATGTGTGTGTGTGTGTATGTATATATATATATATATGTGTGTGTGTGTGTGTGTGTGTGTGTGTGAGGAGAATTCACAAAAAAACAAAAGACAAAGACAGGTAGTGTAGACAATAAACAGAGGTATTAGTATAAGGCTCGGGAAGTGAAAAAAGTCTTTAACGTTTCGAGCCTATGCTCTTCCACAGAAAGGAATACGGAAAGAAACAAGGAGAGAAAAAATATATATATATATATAGTTTTATTGAGCTGATGGGAACAACAGATCAATTTGTTGCGCTTATTAATTTGCCCTGACCTTCACCTGAAAATTATAGCTGCTTCCATAATACATAAATTGCAGCTAACGAGATTGAGTAATCAATATTCCTCACTTTGAGTTCCCAGAAATTTGACAATTGAAGTTCTCTGAGCTTTCTTTTTATTATATATAGATATACACACACACATACCCAAATATACTCACGTACCTACACGTATATAAATATATGTATACATACATACATACATACATACATACATACATACATACATACATACATACATACACCTGCGCACTTCAGGGCAAACAAATGCGAATAAATACAGTTTATTCGCATTTTATTTATAATAGAAAGTTTATTCCTTCGAAATTAATGCATGATAAAAGAGTGGTATACGTGAATGTGAATGTGTGTATAACTCTCTCTCTCTCTCTCTCTCTCTCTCTCTCTCTGTGATATATATTTATGTACACACACACACACACACACACACCACACACACATATATATATATATATATATATATATATATATACATACTCACAAACACGCACACATATCAGCAAACAAGGGAATACTGATGACAGTATTACATTTATTTACCAGTTATGATCGTTTCGATAATTAGTGGAAATGTTATATCAACATGTGAGGTTATATCAATAAAAATGATTTATGTAAAACCATACAATATTAAATGAAATTTTTCACCAACCAACTCATCGGAATGAGCGTAAACGCTATATTAATGTACATAGGCAAATCGGTTGAATAAATATAATGAGAAAGAGAGAGGGCTTATAATATCATAGTAATAAAGTAAAAAAGCAAGTTGTCACACTATCAGAGAAATACTCTAGGGGAGGAACTATGAAGACAAAGCATCATCTTAGTTTCAGTTGTTTGATCTATTGTGCATCGCCAGACCGGCTATCTGACAGATTTCTGGAACTAAAGATTATAAAGAGAAAATCGAGATATAAATATGATTTGAACAAAGACAGATAATATAGATATAATACCGCCACTATAATTATGGCTAGATATTATGTGATCATTTAGAGTTGAAGTTAAATTATTGGCGAAGAAATAAAAGATTGGTTATACAGAAAAAAATGTAGCAGGATGTATTAAGATATAGAGGACATTTTAAACTGAATCATCCCTGATAAATTTGGAGTAACACAAAGAATATGAACGTTAGTTATAACTCTATAAAAATTAGATAAATTAGCTGAATGGGATTTTCAAGAAAGTTTTATTGAGTTGATGAAAACAACGGATTAATAATTTGTTGCGCTTATTAATTTACCCTGACCTACACCTGAAAATTATAGATTCGTCCTTAGTACATAAATTGCAGCTAACTCCACATCTCTATACGAGATTGAGCAATCAATACTCCTCACTTTGAGTTCCCAGAAATTTGACAGTTGAAGTGCTCCGAGCTTTCTTTTTTATTATTAAAAGCATCTATATGATGATATAATTTAAATTTGAATTTAGATGCCATGGCATCAATGTAATAGAAAAATTTATCAGGTATTTTAACAGAAAATTTATGCACTAAGTAACTTCTAAAGCATTAGTTATTTAAAGGACATTTATTGTTATCCTTTCAGTCACACATATTATTAGGTTTTTGTTGATATTACTGAGGAGGACCCCTTCAATAGTAGTATTATCTATACCAGGTATATATTACGTCTAGAAAATCTAGAATTGCTTAACTACATGAAAAATTAAAGGTATGTTCTCTGTTACTAATATTTTTTCATTCACTATTGTTAAAAGCTGCAATATTACCATCTAAATTAGATGTAGTAGAATATGCAAACCTTACCGTATACATGTTAAACTTTTTACAATACTTACTCAAGAGAAATGCATTTCCAAATCCTTTAAGAAAATTGCAGATAATTTCCGAGCCTACGTTAATTCCAAAGAGGGTGGTAGACCGTTTAATATTTCTCTTACATA
>NW_021833834.1:52500-62169 GCF_006345805.1 Octopus sinensis
AGAAGCCGTGTCAATTACATCGATCCCAGTCATCAACAGGTACTTATTTCATCGACCTTGAAAGGATGGATGGCAAAGTTGACCCCGGCGGAATTTCAACTCAAAACATAAACCCGGAAGAAATGTTACTAAACATTTTGTCCGGCGTGTTAACGAATTCTGCGAGGCTGCCGCCTTCGACCCTTCCTAAATGTTATTGCGGTAGAGATAATAGAATGAATTTAATATGGTTCCTGTTAAGTTTAAGCTATTGTAATGTTATTATAAGAATGCATCTCGAAAACAAAAGTGGGAGGTTTCATATGAATGCAAACATTCCTGAAGAAGATGGCAAAGAATTGGTTTGTGACACTCGCCGTCCAATCTCGTTTTGCTTAAAGTATGCGATGCCTTGTTTTGCCCAAGTAAAGAAAATACAAACTTCAGAGGAAAACCTGCTAAACCCTACAAGGAGTTTCTCACCATTACTGCTCTATTTCGGATTTTGAAATACGGCCTTTGATATTTTTTGTGAAGCAGTTAAATTTAGAACATCGAGACACCCGCAATTACTATCTACATCTCAGTTCGAAACCACTCTTCTAGAAGTAGAGAAGTAAGGGCAGTAAATGGTGAGTTTTGGTGGCGGTGGTATTTAGCTATACTACAGTCCAACAAAATTAAACCATAGTTTATCTTGTCTGTTTATTTAAGATATAATGAATGTTCTCTTCTATTTTACTACAGACAGATCTGCTTTGATAAATGATATTTTTAACTGAACACATTGTGGGAATATGAGCGTGAGTTATGACTTCACATTATTGAAGAGCAACTAAAAGCAAGTTATTTGATATATTTATTGACAAACTCTGGGAATGCATTAATTGATTGTTTGAGGTGATTGATTCGGCGGTTGATCAGTGAATTGCATGTTTTCGTTGTTTCGGTAATTCCATCGAATTGAATGGAATATCATCCATTTCACGTCCTCGTTAAACAACATTAAACTGTATCATCCTTCTTTCTCTAATTCCGTTATTACCTCAGGTTCCATGCTGATCTAATTGATCATCAACCCCAATAGATTCTGATACTTGATTCTGTCTCTTATCCACTCATGTTATTAGAAAAATGTTTTACCTTCCTCATCACTACAGTATGTATTTACTTCAGAACTTTATATTCTGAAAATCCTACTGATTTCGTTCATCTCACCAACCTTCATCAATTTACAATTGTCGTCTCGCCAAGTTAACCTCATTTGAGGAACAATCGAGGCCTACAAATGGATATGAACAGCACAGTTGCGTACACCATGCTTTCTTTCCCGAAAAAGAAAAACAGATAAAATTAATTTAAGGCTAGGTTCAATAATTCTTCTTTAAAACGAACACACAATGGGTAACAAGCGTTTCTTATTTCTAAGAAGTCACTCGACTTCTTTGGAATAGCAGTCAAATCTCCCTCAAACTACATTTTCCTGTCTTAAAAGAAAGGGATCGTAGAATAATGTAGGAATAAAGTTATTCAATTGATAGTTCTTGATACGATTTCTTTCACCAATGCATTCCAATTTGCAACCAACCGTCGTGTTGTCACATCTCAGTGCCTTTTATTCTTCTGCTACAATAGCCTCTGCACCATGTGGCTTGCTGGTATCGTTCCACATCCACTCATCAGGCACTCCCAATTCACGTGCCTCTTCTTTTTCGTCATCTATACTGTGTCTAGCAAGTTACAAGTCTTGCACTAGCCTCTATGTCCATTATTTCCTCCACAGAATGTCGCTTTCCTGGCATTTCCTTTCTGCTCATAAGTTTTCTGAAGCTGTCCATTTGAAACCGCTTCAGTCACATCGTTATCGGAAGTGGGTTTAGTTCAGCATAGGTGTTCTCTTTTCCAATGTTCCCTTTTCCACTGTTCTTCAGTTTTATGTTAACATCCGCTGGGCAGCTAATTTATACAAATGTGCTTAGTTTCTCTTCTCGATCCCAAATCACTATATCAGGTCTGTGTTTATTGAAGTCTTCACTGAGACATTCCACCAGTATTCCATTTGATTATGAGTGGCTATGGCTTCTACCATATTGTGGGTTTTTATTTCTTTGTCCTCGGGATTATCCTTCTGACGGATTTCATTATAGAGTGTCCTAGCTGCAACGTCACATCTCATCAGTAGATAATACTGTGATGACATTTTCGAACAACTCTTATGATGTGGGTGATATCTTCAGTGTGAACTCCACAAAGTCTGCATCGGTTGTCACGTTGCATGGCTTTTCCTGCATCTCCATCCCTTTTGTACATCAGTTACTTGGTTGATATTTCCTGTTCCTAAATTACAAATGCATACCCTTCAAAGTGGGAGGTGGTAATCCGGCTATTCGTCCATGATAAACTGCTCTGATGATCGATGTTGCTATCATCACGGAGCTTTCTACAACCATATCCATGCATAGTCTTCTTCTCATAAAGCCTCATCCTTTCATCTGCTGATATGTTGCGGTAGAGTCGTGCAACTTCTTTGGGCATGTATTCTAGGTTATCAGACAGAGTGTTGCTCAAGGAGCTGCCTTCCAAGTCTTAAGATGTTATCAGCCTCATGTATGCAAACTTGGTCAAGGAATGCACTTCGATGCTTGGTGGTATGTACGTATGTATGTATGTATGTATGTATGTATGTATGTATGTATGTATGTATATGTATGTATGCATGTATGTATGTTTGTATGTTTGTATGTATGTATATGAGTCTTGTTTAGCAAGTGACTTGGTTTCAGATCGTCTTTCGAGACTGAAGCAATTCCATCGCAGAGATAAGATCCAGATGTCTGCGCCAACAAATTTACTCCACAGAGCTCGTGGAAAAATATAGGCAGGTTTTATTTTTTGCGGGATTAGTGTAAACAGATCCTTTTGCGAAGACAAAGAATATAGATGCTAATAACACGGTCGCAAAAGATGTTAAAAAGTAATTAGAAATGGTAGAGGTAGGGAAACAGGTGGGAAAAATAGCGTTTTCTGTAATGTGAAAGATTGTATGTGTAATATGGAAGATGTGAGAGAAAATAAAATAAGGCGAAGGGGTAATGAAATTTGTATCATGAGGTTAGCTGAAATGAAAGAATAAGGGCCAGGTCAGGGGAACTAACGCGAAGAGTGTTATAAGCAGAGGTGCAGGAGGCGCAGGAGGGTAGGGTAATTGACAAAGGGATACGTACAAAATGAAATAGCTCTTTATACAGACTGAGGGTGGCGAAATGAAGAAAGTAACTAATGAAGTTTTACAAGTGCTAAGAATCAATTAAATTAAACGAAGCAAAAAAAAAAACATTTAGATTAATATAAGCGCAGGTTCCAAGCCACATGGTACCGGATTCAGCCCCACGGTGTCGCACCTTGGACAAGTGTCTTCTGCTATAGCTTCAAGACGCTCAATGCTTTGTGAGTAGATTTGGTAGACGGAAACTGAAAGAAGGCCGTCGTATATATATACATATATATATATTATATATATAATATTATATATGTGTGTGGTGTGTGTGTGTTGTGTGTGTGTGTGTGTGTGTGGTGTGTGTATCTTTGTGTCTGTGTTTGTCCCTCGACCACTGCTTGACAACCAGTGTTGGTGTGATAGAAAATATTCTCTTCTACTCCAGGAACAAGACTTTTTGGGGAGGGGGGCCAGTCGATTAGATCGACCCAAGTACGCAACTGGTACTTAATTTATTGATCCCGAAAGAGTGAAATGCAAAGCCGACTCGGCGGAATTTGAACTCAGAACGTAAAGGCAGATGAAATACCTATTTCTTTACTACGCACAAGGGGCTAAACACAGAGAAGACAAACAAGGACAGACAAACGGATTAAGTCGATTATGTCGACCCCAGTGCGTAACTGGTACTTAATTTATCGACCCCGAAAGGATGAAAGGCAAAGTCGACCTCGGCGGAATTTGAACTCAGAACGTAGCGGCAGATGAAATACCGCTAAGCATTTCGCCCGGCGTGCTAACGTTTCTGCCAGCTCGCCGCCTTGGTGTGATAGAAAATACTGATGAAGAATATGAAAATGCGAGTAGATCTCTGGCCAGCTGATTGCAGTAAAGTTGATAACATGCCCTCTTATAGGTGAACCAAAAACTGTGTGAAAATTTCATGATATGCTTCTAATTTGATGGATAGTAGTGGGGACTCATGAAATTTAAGAACAGTAACAACGTCGGATGCAGGAGAGTTACAAGCGAATGTGTGCTGAAGTGGTCAAGTTGTTGAATGAAAAGAAAGAGGCGAATGGACTTTGAACTGCAGATAGGTGTGTTGCGTGAGTGCTGCATTACGGCTGATGGGCTGGGTTTGACAGAAGGGCGTATCAATGACAATCTAAAGGTGATCTCGAAAGAGGGGAAAATGGTGTATCTGTTTCGATTTGCAAGAAGCCCAAATGTTTGTTTCAGGGGCGGCGGAAATAGAGAAATTGGGGGACAGGGATGGCTAATTTGCTGAGTAAGATGTACAGTTGTGGCCAAAAGTTTGGAACATAGGTTTAAAAATTAGACTTTTTGGGGCATTTAATATAAATGCCCAAAATTTGCAAAAATTTCTTAGTTAAAAGTTTGGAATATAGGCCTGAAAATTAGAATTTTTTATATTAAATGCCCAAAGTTATATTCAATTTGCTAAAAGTTTGGAACATAGGCCTGAAAATTAGAATTGAACTATAGGATCAGTTACTAGGTAAGTATATCTCTACGTTGTATATAATTGAATCGAATTGAACAATTTTAATTTTTTAAAAAATGTTCCAAATTTTTGGCTACGACTTTAAAAAAAAAGAAAGTCGAGACACATGAGATTCAATGTGGAACCGCGAATTTATGTGAAAGAATAGAGACAATCAGTAGAGATAGAGATGTGTAGAAATTAAGTGAGTATCAGAGTTGTAGGGAGATGCATTGCAGTGCGGGAGGTAATTTTTATGAAAGATATGAAAAGTGTGAGTTTATCTCTGGTGCATGAAGTGGAGACGATGCGATCATAAATATATTACACTCAGTTTTTTAACTTGATTCAACTTGTGATACTTCCGCCTACTCACATCCCTTCAATCGTTGTACATTGTTTACATTGTACTATAATTAGCGATGTGTATCTATGGCATATCATTGATTTCAATAATTGTAATGTGTTGTTGTTAATATATGCAGTTCATGTAGATAGCGTGCGAATCTACTGCCCTGTTTTGTTTTGGTTTATATCTGCTTGCGTTGGTATGTACATACACATATATACATACACGCATATTTATATAAACACACACACGTACATATATACAAACACACGTACATATACTCTTTACTCTTTTACTCTTTTACTTGTTTCAGTCATTTGACTGCGGCCATGCTGGAGTACCGCTTTCTTTAGTCGAGCAAATCGACCCCAGGACTTATTCTTTGTAAGCCTAGTACTTACTTTATCGGTCTCTGTTTTGCTGAACCGCTAAGTTACGGGGACGTAAACACACCAGCATCGGTCGTCAAGCGATGCTGGGGGGACAAACACAGACACACAAATATATACACACACATATACACATATACATTTATATATATATATATACATATATACAAAGGGCTTATTTAAGTTTCCGTCTACCAAATCCACTCACAAGGCTTTGGTCGGCCCGAGACTATAGTAGAAGACACTTGCCCAAGTGACCCGCAATGGGACTGAACCCCGAACCATTTGGTTCGTAAGCAAGCTACTACCACACAGCCAACTCCTACGCCTATATAATATATATATATACTAGCAGTATCGCCCGGCGTTGCTCAGTTGTAGGGAATACTATAAAGCATTTTTAGAGAGTTATAGCCAAAAAATAGCAAAAAAATCATGGTAAATCTTTTTTTGAGTTAAAAAAGTTGAGTTGCGTCCCCTAGACCTTCTGTGGTTTGTTTCTGATTCTCGACCCCCATGTCGATTTTATCGATTTTTTTCAGAACTGGGGGGAACTTTTCAAAATTTTCGCGTCGTTAGTTTTGAATTATGACATTGGGCTATTGTGTGTCAAGTTTCATCAGAATCGGTTGAAAGCCGTGGTCAGGGTGAGGTACAAGCAAACAGACACACAGAAACACGCACAGACAAAATCTGCGTTTATATATAGAGAGATATATATATATATATATATATACAACACGCATACATATATACACAATCCAAATACTACACCCACACACACACACATATCGAGGGTGCATGCCCTAGTGGTTAGGATGTTGCACTCACGATTGTAAGATTGTGCTTTCAATTCTTGGACCGGGTGATGTGTAGGGTTTATTGAGCGAAACACTTTCTCTCGGGCTGCTCTGCGATCACTTTGACACTAGCGTGTGGTACACCGTGCCGAATTTCAGGCAACTTCGCTTTGATGGAGAGAGAGAGAGAGATAGAGAGAGAGAGAGAGAGAGAGAGAGAGAGAGAGAGAGAGCTTATGTACAGCACATGCATTTGATTACTATAAACAAATCATTTGTTGTATAGGTTGTTCAACAAGAAATTGTAGAACAATCTACCTCGGACTATGAGTGACTAAAACCATATTACATATATATAGGTAGGTGTGTAGGTAGGTAGATTGGCAGATAGATAGATAGATAGATAGATAGATAGATAGATAAAATTTACTTGGAAGAGGATGCATGGCGTTCAATCATATAATAATATAAATAATATGTATATATATATATATATGCATATATACATACGTATATGTACATACATCTCTACGTATATATATATATATATTATATAATATATATATATATATATATAAACAAATCAAATTGCGATAAAATAAAAATAATTATAATCGCTGGTATTACTAACACAAGCCATTATTTTTCATATATCAGTAATAAGGCGACATATTTGCTAGGAATACAGAAGCTTGATAAATTAAGTGAAATGAAGATAACAAACATTACTAAACCGGAAATTCTCAGACTGCAGTTTTCTTCTATTCATCAAACAAGATAATTTATTTGCCCAGGGAGAATTCTTCAGTGAGACCCTGTTTTTCTGGGATCCTAACTCACTAGAAGCATGTGCGTCTAATGAATTACTCTTCCTAACTATCATATCACTGCGCAGACTCCGAACGTCCCGACAACACTAGGGAATTCTGGGTATATAGATCGCCTGGCGCTCATAATTTATCGAGAAATATGTAAACAAATCAATTGCGATAACATAAAATAATTTAATCGCTGGTATTTATATATATATATATTTATATATATATAGGCATATGTGGGCACAGGACGTCACGAAACGTGTACAACAAAAAAATACGAAGTACGAGTACATGGAATATGAACTATTTTTTCGAACAACGAAAGACACAAATGGAAAACAAGACAAACAACATAAAGAACGACCCTTCATCAGTTGTTGGCTGTTTCTACTCTCGTATTTCGAGCATTTAACAACAATATATATAAAATTTTGGATTTTGCCAAGGGTCAAAATCGGTAATACAATCAGGACAATGAAAACAAACAGGAAGGGCTGCTAAGCCTAAACGAGGTTGTGGTGGCGAACGCGTAAATCAATCTTGGACAGGAGACAGACAAGAACAACGGAGAGAAAGAAACACAAGTTAGGAGAAGAAAGAAAGATGGCCGATGGACAAATAGGAGCCACTTGAGCAAGGGAGGAAAAGTGAGGGAGAGAGAGTGTCAGAGTAATACGATAGAATAGTGGCAGAAGAGGAAGTAAAAGAATAAAAGAGAGAAAGAGAAAAACTAAAGAGTAAAAAGATCGCATAGAGTGCGCATCAGAATTAAGATAAAATTTACTTGGAAGAGGATGCGTGGCATTCCATCATATAATATAAATAATATATGTATATATATATTTATATATACTTTATATACTTTTTTTACTCTATCCATAAAAGACAGATTCTAGTTTCCATTTAGACTTGATAAACTAGCCTATAAATTACCCCAACCCCCACTAATAATAAATCTAAATACAAAGTATAATCAATGATAAGCAGTATCTTCCTGTGAAAAAATATCAGTTACTACTATGATATTGCTGATGAAACTTGTTCTTTGTCTATCTACTTATCCTCTTTGTGATTTTGGTTAATAAAATAACTATACAAATGAATCCTTTGAATTTAACTACATTCTATTTTTTTTGCAGCTGAAGATTGCTCTATATTTTAAAACTGATGTATTATTTTCAGTGTTCAATTAAATGAAGTCGCATGAAACGATCGTATGCATTACCCTAGATATCCTTGTTGCTTATTTTATATATATATATATATATATATATTATATATATATATATATAATAGATATATATATATATATATATATATATAATAATTATATATGCGCCTCTATACGATCTTTTTACTCTCGTTCTTCTCTTTCTGTCTCTTATTCTTTTATTTCCTCTTCTCCCACTATTCTATCCTATTACTCTGTTACTCTCTCTCCCTCACTCCTCCTCCCTTGCTCAAGTGGCTCCCGCGTGACCATCGGACATCTTTCTTTCTTCTCCTAACTTATGCTTCTTTCTTTCTCTCCGCTGTAGCTGGAACAAGCTGGCCATGATAGACCGTTAGCCACTACACATTCTTTATTTTCTCTCCTTGTTTCTTTCTTTGTTCCTTTCTGTGGAAGAGCGTAGGCTCGAAACATTAAAGACTTTTTCATTTCCCGAGCGTTAAGCTAATACTTCTGTTTGTTGTCTGCATCACCCGTCTTCGTCTTTTGTTTTGTTTTATTGTGAACTCTCCCTATATATATATATATTTATTTTACATATATATATTATTTATATCATATATATATATATATATATAGAGAGAGAGAGAGAGAGAGAAAGAAAGAAAGAAAGAAAGGGGGAGACAGGGGGAAAGAGAGACATGCTATGAAACAACTGTCGTCCGTACATCACCTGTTCTACTCTTTACGTTTTGGATTTTTATTTGCATTTTTGGCACCTTTAGTTGCTAAACCATGAGTTGTATGACGAGCGCCAGCTTATCGAAATTCCTTTTAATTTAATTTATTTTAAATTCGGTATGGGAAGAAGTGTGTAACTTATGATGTTATTAAACATGTCTATCGTATATTGTCCACTTTTTGTCATCTGTAATAGCCACATAAATTCTTCATATATGTAAATATATATGTATGCATACGTATGTATGCATATCTACATCTATGTATACATGTATGCAGGAAAAAAGGTGGAGATAATTCTTACTTTTATTCAAAACATTTTAACATCTTACACATCTTTAGAGACTGCATAATAAACGTAAATAACCATCATGCTATATATAATGGATAGTACTGTTGCATCAAGAAAAATAACTAAAGCAATGTTTGTTTATGTCTATCTTATAACATAAAGTTTATTTATTTTTGTTATGCAATCTCTAAAGATTTGATGATGTAATCAGTTTACAAGGCTTTTCTTTACATAACTGATATTGTTAATAAAACACGTGTAAGATGTATTGGATAAACGTAAAAATTTGTCTCTACACTTGTTTTATATTTTTACTCAGCATTCATAATAAGAGATTGGAATTACAGAATGAATATGATTCTGTTGAAATATAACTCAGAAGACATGGCGTTCTAAGCAATACATA
>NW_021833835.1:0-30000 GCF_006345805.1 Octopus sinensis
AATGGTTTCAATTTATGTCATTCTGAGAGGATTAGTTCCAGGTCGGCCTGAATCGGCTTCATCTATGGTCAAAGTCGATCCATCTGTGACCTTCATTTGATTGTGTATATCGAGGAGTACATCATCTTATTTCATGTTTCTGTTTCCTTAAGACGGTAGAATGCGATTTAAGGGAATTCAGGTGCTATATGTAGCGGATCGATCTATTGCTTTGTGTTGGATGAGGAGAGCTGGAACAGACAGAGAAACAGAGAAAAGGAGTGAGTAAGAGTGAGAGAAGGAAAGAGAGAGAGAGAGAGAGAGAGAGAGAGAGAGAGAGAGAGAGAGAGAAATACACACACGCATACAAAACACACACAAACACATACGCTAACAAAAGAATACACATACAGGCTAATTATGACTACAGAATACATTCGAATACGTAAAAACACCTAAAATACATATACACGCATACACATAAGACCAAATACAAATACACAAACACACACATATAGCAGCGTGTGTGTTTGCTATATGCAAACATACATACACGCGCAAACATACATACACAAACGTATACACACGCAAACACACACATACACAAACACACACGCAAAAACATGCGCACGCAGACATACACACACATACACACACACACATGCAATCACACATATCCATATACACAAACTCACATAAACTTTCACACACATTCACACACAAACCTACAAACACACACACACACACACACACATGCAATTACACATATCCACATTCAGAAACTCCCCTAAACTTTCACACACCTTCACACACAGACCTACCTACAAACGCACATACACACACACACACACACACACACATGCAACACTCATATCCACATTCACAAACTCACATAAATGTTCACGCACAAACCTAAACACACACACACACACACACACTCACAAAATCACACATATACTCATTGACAAACACGTACATGCGTACATATACTAATTGCCAAACGAGTCAACCAAGTATATCGTCTTCATACAAATATATCATCTCTCTCATATCTCAGACATTCTTTCGCTAAAAAAAATTCTTCTCCGACATCGATTCTATTCGTGTCTTTCATTCTTTAGATATATTATCATTAAGTCTCGACAAGTTGTTGTTGCTATTGTTGTGGTTTTGGGGGTGGTGTTGAAAGTAATATTACTTGTTTGGTACGTTATTTGCATATCTATCTATCTATCTATCTATCTATCTATCTATCTATCTATCTATCTATCTATCTATCTATCTATCTATCTATCTATCTATCTATCTATCTATCTATCTATCTATAATATAATATATATATATATTATATATTATATATATATATATATATGTATGTATATAGGGGGAATTCACAAATATACTGAAGACGAAGATAGCTGGTGTAGACATAAAACAGATGTTAGTTTAACCCTCGGGAAGTGAAAAAATCTTTAACGTTTCGAGCCTACGCTCTTCCACAGAAAGAAACATGGAGAGAAAATAAAGTAAGAACACAACTCAGGTTTGCCAGCTGGGTAGACTGGAGCAACGTGAAAAATAAAATGCTTCACTCAAGGACACAAGTCGTCGCCAGGAATTGAACAGTGAATACTGTGAACTGATTCAATGGGTATTTACACCTATTCATCCCCAACAGTAGTTCTCAACTGTGGTCCATATGGCCCCTGAGGGTCCAGATAAGATTATTAGGGGTCCAGGCAAGAAAATACTAACTGGGGATCCACAATGGTATCTTTAGGACACCTGAACATTTTTTGCCCAAGATGTATTTGTATGTTTGCAAGGAACAGCTAGGTTTCTTTCTCTAATGTTTCCCATAGTTCAATCTACACAAGTTAATGAGTGAAAAACAAAATAGGAATTTTGAAAGAAGTCTCTATAGAATTAGTTCCTAAACATCGAATGGCTATGGTGGACCATCGGAATGAATATTAATCAAAGGAGCCCATAATAAATGCTTCTGAACCCCTAATCTACAACAAGAAATTTTCTTCATAATAAAATACAGTGAATATCCTTCAAGTATATTTGAACGGGTAACAAGTTTGTCGTACAAATGCTAAAATTGGAACGACATATATACATATAATGGTTCCGAAATCTTTTGGTTCTTTATAATGAGTTTCAATTACAATTCGGACATGGATATTTTTGGTTGGAGACGCTCACCATTACTCAGCGTATAGACCTTTATTTTCGTGTTGCTTCTTAGTGCAAACTGAACAGGTTTTCCATATCTTTTAATCCTCCGCCAACAGTAAGAACGCCAAAATGAACGACGGATAACAATATCTTCTTTACTTGAGTTGATATTTCTTTTATTTAAAATGGTAAAAAAGTCTTCAGCTGTTCTAGAATCGCTCCGTTTGTTCTTCAACCAGACATTGATTACTCTTTTACTTGTTTCAGTCATTTGACTGTGGCCATGCTAGAGCACTGCCTTTATTCGAGAAAACCGACCCCAGGACTTATTTTTTGGAAGCCTAGTACTATTCTATCGGTCTCTTTTGCCGAACTGCTAAGTTACGGGGACGTAAACACACCAGCATCGGTTGTCAAGCGATGTTGGGGAGACAAACAAGACACACAAACATATACACACACATACATACATCTACCAAATCTACTCACAAGGCTTTGGCCGGCCCGAAGTGCCACTCAATGGGACTGAACCCGTAACCATGTGGTCGGTAAGCAAGGTACTTACCACACAGCCACCCCTATACCTTGGTGATCATACTGTCAGTTTTATATATTCATATGCACACTGTGTGATTTGACGGTGATTTAACTGCTATTACCAGCCGGTTAATCGACCACATAGGTAACACCTTGTTGTTATTGCTGTTATTGTTCTTTAGCTCTGGGTTATTCATGGCAGAATAGATATTTGATCAAAGTCGTTCCCGCCATGATCCTCCAGTATTTTGTTCTAGAGTTAAAACGTACCGATTTATTTCATAAATCTATGTAGTCTTTGGTAGAAGGATTTTCGAGACGGTAGGTTATGGCTTAACGGAGATTTGGCTGCTCTCTCTAACAGACTGAACAACCTGCTTAGAGGCTCCTGGTTACCCTTGTTGCTGGTTTATGATTGAACTGTTGGTGGTGGCGGCAGTGGTGGTGGAATGTTTGGTAATGATATTAACGATGATGATGATGAAGATGATGATGGTACTGGTGCTGGTGAAGGAGGTAGTTGTGGCGGTGGCACACGTGGTGGTGGAAATGGTGGCTTTGGGGGTCGGCGCTGACAGTGGTGTTGGTTCTAACGACTATAATGAAGGTGATGAGAAATATCTTGCTCCTGTTGATAGTTGAAGATTAAATTGATGTACGATGTTGTTGATGCCGTTATTGTCATTGCTGTTGTTGTTGTTGTTGTTGTTGATGAAGATTAAGATATTCTTGTGGCTGTTGATGTTGTTTTCCTTTGGTGTTCATTTCGGTGTTGCGTCGAAGCCCCTGATATCTTTGAGGATCAGCGAAATTTGCCTTATGTACTTCTTATATACGTGTGTATGTGTACGTACGGGTGTTTTATATATACATACACATACGCGCGCACGCACACACACACACACATACACACACACACACACATACACCACACACACACACACACCACACACACACATATATACACACACTGACACACACATATTCTTTTATTCGCTTACTTGTTTCAGTCATTAGGCACACTGCCTTGTAGAACTTTTAGTCGAATGACTCTCCGCCAGTTCTGTTTTTAACCCTAGTACATTTTCTACAGGTTTTTTTTGTCGAACCTCTAGGTTACGTGAACGTAAACACACCAACACAGGTTGTCGAACTGTGATGAGGACCAACACAGATACAAGTACACAAACATCACACACACACACATGTTTATATATATATATTTATATATTTTCCGAATTTGTGTAAATATGTGTAGAATAATATATCAGTTGAATAAAGTTAAAACATGGTCTGGTTTTCACATTTTTTATTATAGTATTTAAAAAACATTTTCACAATGTTGAAGTGTGTTAAATATTAAAAAAATTTTTGTAATCTTCATAAAGTTCAATTTGCGCTTTTATACGTTCGTAGTAATCACCAGATTTCAAAATGTATTTAACTGACAGATGAATTCTTGACAATTGTGGTAAAATTACTGATTCCTTTCTTTTTATACCTCTGAAAAGGCTCCAACAAGCTGAATATTTGGAATACCATTTTGACCAATCCGCATGCAGCTTAAACATCACAGTTCGCTGGAACCAATTAGCTTGCTGTTTACATGTAATGGTTTTATGAGTGAGCAAACTTCACTGATTTCGATCGTTTTTATTTCAAGTTGGTGGGAGTCTTCTTATAATTTGTTTATATTCGTATGCTAAAAATATTTTTTAATCCACATCATTAACTGGCTGTTATGTTATTGTTGTTATTTCCGTTCATGGCAGGTTTGAACATTTTGATATACCGTGTTCATTTTATCTTTCTTCCAACCTCACATGTATCGTGTAGTTTGTGGAAAAGAAACATTAGAAACATTTTCCTGACCACATGTTTCTATATGTTCATTCAATGGAATTTTGAGAACATTGGTGTTCCAGATTTGTTTTCTGTGGACTCGTGAACGTTCCGATAATGCATTCCCTGTCTCGCTAATATATAGTTCTTCACAATTCGGACATTTAATGCAGTAAATCAAATTTCTGTTTTTGCAGTTCAGATCTGCATTTGCAAAAAATCAGGTCCATTTTTTGTTCTAATGGATCTACCAGTATGCATGTATTGACAGGTTCCACATCTGTTAACATTACACTTGGATACAGTGCACGTTTTATCCCGTTCGTTTCATGTTATTTTGCCTTTGTTAATAGTTTCTTTAAGTTATGTCGTTGCCTTTTGCTTAAGATAAGTGTTTCATAATTTATTAAGCATTTAAAATTTTTCACTTTGTTTCATGATTGGCAAATTTGTTTGATGCTGTTAAAAATGCTTTGGTGATGCGGATTGAGTCTTACTAAAAATGTATTGTGTGCCATTGATGGGTTCGTCCTTCTTGTGTTGCCTTAAGTTGTTCTATAGGTATATCTTTTGGTTGTTGTATGCTATTTCTATTAGTAGAAGTGGGTAATTTTGCTTGAGCAGAAAACCTTTGAGTTCTATATCTCATACGTTCCTGGTATTTGGACCATCCACTATAGTACAGATTTTCCTGGCAAGAGAGTACGGGATGTTGCATTTTGTGTGTGTTGAGTGGCATGATCTGAAATTTAGGTACTGGTGTGTATCTGTGCTTTTGTAATAAACATCAATTCTGATTCTGGTGTTGTTTTTAATTACCATTATATCACGAAATGGTAATTGTGTGTTGTTCATTTCTCTTGTGAATTTGAGACTAGGGTGTGGATCATTGAGGAGTGTGCAGAATTCTTCCAGATTTTCTAGGGATTTGATCCAAATTAGAGAAGAAGCATCGGGGTACCTTTTCCACATGTCCTCTATATATCTTCTAATGGTTATGCCGTAGTTATCTCCAATTTTTTAAATATAGGTTTTGCTCCAAGTATCCCGATACTGAGTTCGTGAAAATTGGAGCAAATCGCATCTCCATAGCTGTGCCTCGAATTCCGAGGTAGTTTTTTCCGTTAAAGAGGAATGTATTGTTTTCGAAGATGTGAATGATTCTGTGTATGTGTATCTGTCTGTGTATCTGTATGTTTATGTGTGTGTGTGTGTGTGTGTGTGTGTGTGTGTGTGTGTGTGTGTGTGTGCATGCGTATGTATGTACGTGAATGTGTGTGTGTGCATAATTATTTTATTTACATGATTTTTGCTTAACGTTGTTGTTCCTTTGTTACTGTTTTCTTGTGGTTGTTGCTGCTGCTGCTGTTGTTGCTGCGGATTGTGGATGTTATATCTGTGCGTGAAATAGTAATGACAGATTAGGGTTGTGAGATCTTAGCTGATACCCTGTAAATAATTAAATAATTTGAAGAATATAGACAGACTGACAGACACATAGACGAGCAAAGAGACAGACCGCAAGATAGATAGATAGATAGACAGACAGACAGACAGACAGATAGATAGATAGATAGATAGATAGATAGAGAGAGAGAGAGAGAGAGAGAGAGGGGAAGTGAAAGAGAGAGAGAGAAAGATGGATAAATAGACGTAGACAGATAAAGAAGAGGAAGAGAGAGTATATCTATAAATACCTATGTATATGTATATTATATAGATTATATATATATATGTATGTATACATATATATATATTTATATATATATATATATATATATATATATATATAATAAATATATATATATGTATATTGTATATAGATATATGTGCATATATATATATAATTATATATATATATAAACCAGCAAAAATATCACGAAAAGCGTTGCTCAGAGTTTCACGTTACCGTTTGTTTTGTCGGCCAGTTTTGTTTAGAAACTAAACAAACTGCCCGACGAACGTGAAACTGTGTAACAGTCCTGTGATATATTTGCTACTTTTTAATAGAGCATATTACTCTACCTCTTGTATTTGAGTACTATTTTTTCCACCTTGCTTCGCGCTTATGTGCTTACACTAGTGTATATATATATATATATATATATATTATATATATATATATATAATATATAATATATATATATAATATCTAATATATATATATATATTATATTAAATTAGAGACAAAGCCACTATTAGGCAAATCAAACAATGAAAAACTTAAGCCAATACATATGATTAATTTATATATTTAAATATATAACAAAATTATTAAAAAAATATAATTAATATAATTATGTATTGGCTTAAGTTTTTCATTGTTTGATTTGCCTAATAGTGGGTTTGTCTCTAATTTAATATAATATAATATTTTACTATAAAATTGGATTCAATCCTAAATCTGATTTTTCCCTGTAAGTTTGGATTTATTCCCTAATATCTATTAATATATATATATATATATATATATATATATATATACATATTTATATATGGAAATATATATGCATATATATATATACATATATATTATGCATATATATATATATATATATATATATATATATATATATACCATATATACATATATACTTATATATATACATATATATATATATTAGCATTAAAGACCCGTCGTTGCCGGGTCATAGTGCTAGTGCATGTATATATGTGTACATATTACATGTACATCTATATATATAAATCTACACATAAAATACAAAATACAAAGTATATCTTGATATCGCTAGTGATAACAATACTTAAAATATATAACAGACTGGAATTGTTAGCCCGTCTCTTGTAATTTCGATCAATTGTATCTTGTCCTCCCTCTTGTATAGAAGTGTGGCTACAATCCAGCCTACCTCTACTTCTGGGGGAAGGGGGCATTTAAAATTTTTTTATGGGACGTCCTACGTCCCAGATATTAAGGTAATAATAAAATATTTCCACTTTGCAAGTTCGAGTCGAGTACTCCCTTGCACACTCCGTTGACTCGAACCTTGCTTCTATTGTGGCGAATTTACCGCCTCTGATTAGATATCTTTCATAGTCGCACCAAGACACTTTTCAAAGGTGCTTTCCTCCATGTGTTCAAATCTTTTTTCTCTACATTGTATACTTTATAGACAATAGTCTTTTCTTTAATTTAATGTTTTATTATCCATCTGGACTATTCCATTTCTGCACGCTAATTTTATTTTTAATTTATTCCCATTCATGTGAAACCACTTATTCAAGTTCAAATCATTGATGCAATTTTATACCAATTGCTATTTTTACTTTTGTTATGTTACGATTATATTATACTTTAGTTTTATTTTAATTATTACTTACTACATATAATTCAATTATTATTATTTTTATTGTTAAAGTGAAAGCATCTGACATAAAGTAGATAAATATTTTTGCTTCACTTTTAACACGTAATACTGAAATATTGGAGAAGATATGATATTGCTATGGGCTCGCTCTAGGCAAGAAGTTGAACATTGTTTTTTGCCCATGAAGCTATATGGACCCTAAGTAAGGCATGTATAAAATTTGAATGGAATTGGTTGTGTAGTTCTCAAGTTTTAGGGAATCGTAGTGAAGAAGATATGATATTGCTGTGGGCTCGCCCTAGGCAAAAAGTTAACATTTTTTTTGCCGATGACACTCCCCGGACCCTATGTAAGGCATGTGTAAAATTTGAATTAAATTGGTTGTGTAGTTCTCAAGTTTTAGGGAAACAGACAGACAGACAGATAGACACACATTCTCAATTTTATATATATAAAGATATATATATATATATATATATATATATATATATATATACACCACACACACGCACACACACCGAGGTGGACTTCGCATTTCATTCTTTCGGGGTCGATAAATTAAGTGCCAGTTACGCACTGTGGCAATGTAATCGACTTAATCCGTTTGTCTGTCCTTGTTTGTCTGTGTTTCGCCCATTGTGGGTAGTAAAGTAATATATAGCTGTGATACGAGGAGATATTGATAAATCGGGTATAGCTGATCATGTATGCAAAAATGGAGACCCCCCCCCACTGTGGGATGAATTTAATATAATAGATAGGGAACATCACTGGAAAATACGAAAACTAAAAGAAGCAGCACATATGCTAGGACACAACAGCCTCCTAAGTAGACCGAATGCGGATATGAACAGCATATTGGAACCGGTATTAAGGAAGGATAGGAAAATATTATATTTATAAGCCCTAAAATCCAATCCATAATTTCCCACGGGCATATATCGTAGTGGTTAAGTGCGTGGGCTACTAACCCTAAGATTCCGAGTTCGATTCCAAGCAGTGACCTGAATAATAATAATAACATCGAAAAATACCTTAGGAATGAGAACCCAGGTTAAAAATTTCCCCAAGATCCATGATGGAGGCTGGCGGGTATATCAGCCGAAACATTGTGTTAACAACAAACAAGATGAGGACAAATATCCGTCAAATGTAAATAATGTACATAATTCCTCATGTCTTAAATATAGAACTGTAAGATCTATATTTATTCCTAACGTCTCCTTCCGTTTACAAAGCAGAAGGCTGCGATTTTAAGGAGATTTCACTGCTATTACTCGCAGATCATGCTACAGTTAAGAAGCCCCCGTCATTAATGTCGTTTAGCGTTAGTCTAACCCTGATTCGCTAGACCTGTAAACAAAGACTTTGCAGTCGTCTTGTTTTGAGAGCGGCAAAGGATTTGGTGTCGGAACCTAAGGGCGTCTGTGTCGGAGGAGTTCGAGGGCGAAGGGGAGCAGTGGGAGAATGAAGATATGGGAGAGTGTTGATCCGAGATAAATTCATTGAATGAACGCGCGGCAGCTCTGACGTTTGCTATTAGCTTGAAGAATTTAGAAAACGTTAGAGACATCAGATACAAATGTGTATGAGAGAGGTCGTCGATTGGCAGTGAGAGTGCATCTTATATGTAAAAGAGAAGGAGAGAGTGAGTAATACCTTGGAAATAAAAATTTATTATAATGGTTGATTTATTCACTTGAGAGTGTTGTCTGTTTTGATCGGAAAGACATAATGATTCAAAGCTAAGACATATCTTTTAATTTTTATCATTTACGTGTTTCAGTCATTAGACTGCAGCCATGCTGGAGTTATCGCCTTGAATTTCTAGTCGTATGAATCGACCCCAATACTTATTTTTCAAGCCTGGTGGTAACTTATCCAATCGCTCTATTATGACAAACCGCTAAGTTACAGGGGCTCAACCGGTTGTCAAGCGGGGGCGGGAGGACAAGTACAGACACAAAGACACACACTCAGGAACACACACATACATACACACATATGTATTTATGTATGATATATATATATTATATATATTATATATGTATAGGGTGAAAGGAACACACGAGTTGATATATATGAAAAAACAAGTCAAAAATAGAAAATGCTAAAATAATTTATAGTGAACATTTCAGTACCGGTTTCGGTCATTTTGAGACCTTTTCAACTGTAACGATTAATAATTAAATTTAGAAAAATTAGAAGAAAAGTTTTTTTAAAAGAATATTTCTATAGTAGTGTTCAGATTTAAGTGGCATTCTGCCTTTCTCTGACTCCTTGTTTGCAAGTGCAAACAAGGGAGTCAGAGAAAGGCAGAATGCCACTTAAATCTGAACACTACTATAGAAATATTCTTTTAAAAAAAACTTTTCTTCTAATTTTTCTAAATTTAATTATTTAATCGTTGCAGTTGAAAAGGTCTCAAAATGACCGAAACCGGTACTGAAATGTTCACTATAAAATGATTTTAGCATTTTCTATTTTTGACTTGTTTTTTCATATATATATAATATATATATATATATATATATATATATATATATATGTAATGTATATATATATATATGTGTGTTGTGTGTGTGTGTTGTGTATACATACATACTTAGATACCTATAGATATATAAGTAATATGCTATAATTATATACATAATCATAATGAAGGGTCAGCTAATTGCTTCACCACGTAGTACTGAATTAGAAATACATGCTAATGTCTTTTCAACTGCCATAAAAACTCCGAGAAAATAACACACTTTTTTGAATGTAGGCAAAAGGGAAAATGATGAATCGAATTCGACCGCAATTAATTACAGACGCGTTTCGAACTTAAAGTAAAACATAATCACCTTTTGTTCTCATCGGTGTTATAGCCAAATATAAATTTGCAAGTGTTGGAATAAATATGCACGCGATCAAGCGTCGTCGCGTGACTAACGTTTAACAACGCTTTCAAAGATATACAGTCGAATGTGATTCATACTTACCCTTTATACCTACGTGTGAGAAACGACCTATCCCGCAGAAAACTGCACTTTCGATGACATACGTATATACAGAAATACCTCGCCATATCGCGGTTCACCTATCGTCCTATATTATTTTAGCTTACGTCGATTCCGCCGTGCTGCTGTTTTGCATATTATAAATAAAATAAATATATAAAGATTATAAAAATAACAAAAAATATACATACAGCTCAGTTTCTACTTCGTGGATTTTCACCTATCGCAAGGTTTTTGGAACGTAACAACCGCATTAGTCGAGAGATAATATATATATATATATATATATATATATATATATATATATATATATATATATATATATATATATATATAATATATATATAATATATATATATATATATATATATATATATATGTTATTATATATATATATATATGTATTATTGTGTGTGTGTGTTTCATGTCTCGTTTCTCTGTTTTTTTCGTTGTTCGAAAAATTCGTTTCCTGTTTTTGTATTTTGTTCTCGTTTCTCATTTTGCCTACGTGTTTATTATATATATATTATATATATATATATATATATATATATATATATATATATATAATATATATATATAATACATATATTTATATATATAAGAAGCTTACTTCCAAACCACATGGTTCCAGGTTCATTCCCATTGCGTGGCACCTACTATAGTCTCGGGCTGACCAAAGCCTTGGGAGTGGATTTGTTAAACGGAAACTGAAAGAAGCCCGTTGTATATATATATGTATGTATGCATGTATGTATGTATGTATATGTTTGTGTGTCTGTGTTTGTCACCTCACCATCGCTTGATAGCTGATATTGGTGTGTTTATGTTCCCGTAACGTAGCGGTTCGGCAAAAGAGAACGATAGAATAAGTACTAGGCTTACAAAGAATAAGTCATTGGATCGACTCGTTCCACTAAAGGCGGTGCTCCAGCATGGCTGCAGTCGAATGACTGAAACCAGTAAAAGAATAAAAGAATATATCCATACATACATATATATATACGCATGTATGTTTATATACATGAATGTTTCTGTGTGTTATGCGTGCATGTATAAATTCAAGTGTGTATGTGAGTGAAAGGGGGGGGGTTGAATCAGATAAAAAATGAGACACTTAAGTGAATAATTTCAACAGAAATTGTTGGTGCTTGGAATAATAGGAAGGATAAGAGTTATAAAATCCGGTTTTATAATCGAGGGGACAAGACGGCATTTGGTGTGTGTGTGTGTGTGACTTTGTGTGTGTGTGTGTGTGTGTGTTGTGTGTGTGTGTTCGTGCGTATGTATGTGTGAGCGCGTATAACGGAGAGAAAGTGAGAGAGAGGGAAGACAGAAGGAAGAAAAAGACTGAAGAGAGAGAGTAAGAAGATAGAGAGAGAGGGAAGATAGAGAGAGAGAGGGAAGATAGAGAGAGAGAGAGCGAAGAGAGAGAGCGAAGAGAGAGAGAGAGAGAGAGAGATTTTGTGCCCGAGTGTGTGCGTGCATAGTTAAGAAAAAGAACGATAGGCGAGGTGCCAAATTTCAAGGAGAAAATTTGCAAGCAGACGACAGGTCACGGGGCCATGGACCATGGCAGCAGTTGGTGCTGGTGTGTGCAAAGAGCGAATTTCCGAAAAAGAAGAAGAAGAAGAAATAAGAGTTGGAGGTGAGTTAGTCCTGTTTATCGAGATGTTTGTTAAGGGTGAAGTTTGAACATAGCGAAGTAAGGAAGAAATTTACATTTTCATATTATTTTTTCTTTCTCTTTTAAATAACCACTTATTTCATGATTTATTCTTCAGTTTATTCCAGAGTTTCCAATGTGACATGACCGCCTTTCTTTCGCTCTCTCTCTCTCTCTCTTTCTCTCTCTCTCTCTCTTTCGCTTTTCCTTCCCTCACACACATAATCTCTCACTTTCTCTTTTTCTCCCTTCTTGGAATTTGGCCACGCGCCATCAACTAACAGCTCTTTGACAAGTGCAACTAAAACTACTCCCCCACCTTACCGTTTAGCAGAAGACAACGAGATAAAAATTGCACCAGCTCTTATTAAAGACACACACACACACACAAATATACACCAACAAAGAAATGAAATAAAAAACTCCAAATGAATAGTAAACAATTAATGAAATAAAAATATAATAAAAATATTGTTCAGGTTTCGCCTTCATTTTCTAAATATTCTTCAGTAAATCAGCATCTTTTTTGTCCAGTTGTGTGTTTGTATGTGTGTGTGTGTGTGTGTGCGTGCGTATATATATATATATATATATATATATATATATATATATATATATATATATATATACATATACACATATTTGTGTGTGTGTATGTACGTATGCATGCAGTTATAATAAAATAATTTTATATTAATCTGATGGGTTACTCTATATTTTTGTAGAGTGCAAATTCATTATTCTTAAACACGAATATTTTTGACAATGACTTCGAAGTTTTAAGTCAACAGAGGCTCTAATAAGCCATGATTAGCGACGACGGTTTAAATGGCAAAAACTTCCGAGAAAACGTAGAGTACATACAAAGCCATAAACATTAAAAAAAAAAGCCTTAAATTTTGAAAGAGCAGGCTTTCATCAAGTCCCGTGCTCAACTGGTATTTTTTTATCGATTGCGGAAGGATAAAAGGAAAAGTCGACCTCGGTGGAATTTGTTATCAGAAGGTAAAAAACAAGAAATACCGTGAAGCATCGTGTTGTCCAACGTGTTAACGATTCTGTCATCACGCCGCCTTGACGAAGCTATCAATAATAGCATGTGAATATATTGCATTAAACTCTTTTCCATAGACATGAATTATGTGGATATATATATATATATATATATATATATATATATATATTATATATTATATATATATATATATATATATATTATATATATATATATAATATATATTTTATGTAGGGATCTAGTTAAATGATTCACAAAATCTGCATTTTCTAAAGGAAGTAAAAAATCTGAAAATCGACTATATTAATGTAGTTTTCCACTCTTATTGCTATGAAGGATGATGTTGTGGAGAAAAAAATTGGAGGAAAAAGGTGCAGAGATTTAAACCTCGAAAACGCTGTATATTTTTAGCCAATAGCAAGACAGAAATTTTCTGTATTTTGTGGTGTCAACTTTAAGGTTGTACTCAGTGAAATTTATAGTTTAGCATCTGTGAAATGACCTGTTCATTGTATGTTTCTAAATAAACAGAAATACCTAATAAAATCAACATGTATCATCTTATTGTTTATTTTGTCTCTTCAATGATTTCTATAGTGTTTTGAGTGTTTATATCTTTTAAAATTTGCTATATTTATATAATTGTCTGTATGCGTTTACTTTATGTATGTATACCTGTCATGTATTTGTGTCCATTATTAACAAAGAAGTGCATATGGATGTATGTATTCATATATATGTTTATATGTACATTTATGCATTTATCTGTGTTTCCAAAACTCCAAAGTTGAATAACGTTTTCATGCTTGGATTTGTAAACTACAATAAGAATAACACTGATCAACAACGAATTTGTCTCAGAGAAAAGAATACCTTTATCTTATATAGTTTTTGCATGCATAATTCAAAAATAGTGTCAAATTATCTGTATCACCCACAGTTTCTCTGTCCCATGATATCCCTCTCAGTTACTGTGACGGGGACTAAATTTCAGTTAAGCTGTTGAAATGTGAAGCTAATGGTTTAAGAAATACTCCTATTTGAAATTTTTATGAATAGAATTAACCTAGTGAAATCATAAATCCAGCTATCTCAGTCAATGAGTCCCGGAAGCTTGGATTTACTGAGTCGATGAGTCACCGATGCTTTCTCAGTACTATGCTTAAAGTGTAGGCATGCGTATTCCATTAACCTTCATAATGCCAAGAAACTGTATAAACACTGCAAACAACTTTTGCTATATATGAAAAATATGTAAAATATTAAGACATTTGACGAAAAATATCTGGTAAAATTTATATTTATATATAAATTTTCATTAAAAGAAAACTCACAGGTGAAGCAAATATCGTGGTGTGAAGAATCAACACAACGCAACTGCGGGTGAAGTGAAGCACAAAACAACTATCGGTTGTCATGGTAACAAGCTTTTAATGCCCCGCTGTCTGTTGATTGGCTAAACTTACCCAAATTTCCCAACTTTAATTCCAAATAACATCGGATTCTTTAATTTACGAGATAAAGAAGTTGGTTGCTCGTAATCAGAACTGCATAGATACACCAAAATTGAAAGCAATCTGAGCAAAATTAAAAGGGGCTAATTTTGTGAATCAATTTAACTAGGTCCTATATGTATATATATATAAAAATAGATGAGTGTATTTTTACCTTCTTAACAATTAACACGGAAAAATAAATAAATAGTTACCAGGGCAGCAATATTAATAGCGTTCTGTCTATCGCTATACAAATCCATCATTTTTTGCTAAAATGTCGTATTGACGAGTTTCGTTTTTTTCACTTTCCCGAAGAGAAGATTGCATTGTTTATACCATTTATTCTTTTGAATAGTATCAGTGGAATTTTCGAAACATGTGTCGAAAGTAAAAATACATGTTTACACCTGCGTTAACTCCATTTTTTATTCATATATATATATATATATATATATATATATATATATACATATACGTGCGCGCGCTTTTGTGTACAGTCGTACTCAATAAAGACCGTAGAGCTGAACCCTTTCTAGTCTCATTCACGGACTGCTTTTGTTGTCTTTCATTCTGTCTGGCTGTCATCCTGCACGTCTGTCTCTTTCTCTCATTCTTTTTTCCCGTTGTTGGCCATTCTCTTCCCCTCTCTGCTTGTCCTTATCTCTTTCTTTCATCCTTTCAATTTTAAACTGTCAACATCTCTCTCTCTCGTTCTCTCCTTTTCTTTCCCTCTCTCCTCTCTATTCCCGTGGCGTACACTCCCCCACCACCACCACCACTCTCACTTAATTAATTCCTCAATATTTCTTCTTCAATAACAAATCTCTACCTTCCCGTCTAATCACATCCTCTCTTATTCTTTAGTAATTATTATAATTCTGCGCCATTCTCTCGCGCTCTCTCCCCCTCTGTCCTTCTCTCGCTCTCTCTCTTTCTTTCTATCACTCCTGCTATCTAAGATTATTTCCGTCTGTCTATCTATCTATCTATCTATCTATCTATCTATCTATCTATCTATCTATCTATCTATCTATCTATCTATCTATCTATCTATCTATCTGTCTGTCTGCCTGTCTGTCTGTCTATCTATCTATCTATCTATCTATCTATCTATCTATCTATCTATCTATCTATCTATCTATCTATCTATCTATCTATCTGTCCGTCTGTCCGTCTGTCTGTCTGTCGGTCTGTCTGTCTCTCTCTCTATCTAGTTATCTGTCTTTCTCACCAACTGTGCAATCTCGGCTCCCTTTATATCTATAATATCCCTCTTTCCTAATTCTCTTTAGCATATATCTTTCTCTATCTCTCACATCTCGCCTTTCTCCCTCCTCCCTTTCTCTCTCTCATAGATATGTGTGTATGTGTATATATATATATATATATATATATATATAGATAGATAGATAGATAGATAGATAGATAGATAGATAGATAGATAGATAGATGGATGGATGGATGGATGGATGGATGGATAGATAGATAGATAGATAGATAGATAGATAGATGATAGATAGATAGATAGATAGATAGATAGATAGATAGATAGATAGATAGATAGATAGATAGATAGATCACTAGTTCTCTCTGAACCGTCCTCCGCTCTTTATTCCTCTGCTTCACTCAAAACCATCCAACGCATACAGTCACGTGCCCATCACGTGCACAACACGTAAGAGCGTATGAACAACTCATACGTCAACCAGCAGCAGGCCTCCTGCCACAACTGAAGTGGGGGTCCCTATTTTCCCGCACTCAAACCCTACTTTATACTTGCTCTATATAGCCATATGTGGCCCCTTGTACACTCATTCTTCACGCCTTGCTCCGACACTTCCATCATAACAGATTAAACACACGCGTACGCACATACGCACGGGTGCGCGTGCATGCAAACACATACATAAGCTTGTATACACACACACACACACACACACACACACACAGACATGCATATATTCACTCATGGAGACTTGCAGAATACATAAACAACGCAAGCAATCTGTGTATATGTGTATGTATGTATATATGTACATGCATACATACAACATACATATATATATATATACATAGAAACATGCATACATACACACATGCATACATAAATACATACATACATACATACATACATACGTGCGTGTGTGTGTGCGTGTGTGTATTTGCCTATGTTTGTGATTATATTATCGGATTGGTCTGGAAATAAGGGCTGTACCACCGGTCTTCATCGTTCCTCCAGGGAATTGTAATGTGGGCGCGATCAGCATTCCGCTTGAACAGCTAAAAGTTCAAGATTACAGGAAAAAGATATGGTGGAAGAGAATTTCCAGTGGAATGGCGTTATTTAGAATTCAGAATTAGTAAAATGTGACGAGATCAGGAGAAATGAACGTGCTGGGGACGCCTGAAATTAAACGAGTTCATTTCAACCAGCTCCGAGTATTTATAGCGTTTCTTTTCGCGACAAGGAAAGAAATGACAAGATGACTCAGTACTCCTGAGACTGGAGTGTGTTGCTGAGTGACGTCTTACAAACTAGCCTTTTCATTGGTTGCCATCAAACATGTGTGTGTGTGTGTGTGTGAGAGATAGTAAGAGACCCGTTGCAGTTATGATAGTAGTACGCCGGAGGCGCAATGGCCCAGTGGTTAGGGCAGCGGACTCGCGGTCGTAGGATAGCGGTTTCGATTCCCAGACCGGGCGTTGTGAGTGTTTATTGAGCGAAAACACCTAAAAAGCTCCACGAGGCTCCGGCAGGAGATGGTGGTGATCCCTGCTGTACTCTTTCACCACAACTTTCTCTCACTCTTACTTCCTGTTTCTGTTGTACCTGTATTTCAAAGGGCCGTGCTTGTCACTCTCTGTGTCACGCTGAATATCCCCGAGAACTACGTTAAGGGTACACGTGTCTGTGGAGTGCTCAGCCACTTACACGTTAATTTCACGAGCAGGCTGTTCCGTTGATCGGATCAACCGGAACCCTCGTCGTCGTAACCGACGGAGTGCTTCCACTCCATCCAGTAGTACGCCATTGTGCGAGTTTTATGAAATATGTAACGGTTTAGTAATAAAAGCAGTTGTTACTTGAAAAATGTTATGCTTTTGAAGACTAAAGCCACTCTTACATAGATAGTATGTCAAGCATATTCTTTCTCCGGGTTTGTCAGTGATATAGAAGTCTGATACTTTTTAGCCCAAAAAAGAGGAATAGTTTTGCGTGCTCTTCATGTTGGAGTTGGGTGAGATAATTATTCCTTCATCTGTATGGTGATTGTTTATGAGAGGAGACAAAAATGTATGGCTGAGGTTCTGTATGTGTACCTATGTGAATACATGAATGTGTAAGCATATAGGTATGTACATGCATAATTACATATCTATATACTTACTATATATATATATATATATATATATATATATATATATATATATATATGTGTGTATATATATATATGTATATATACATACATACATATATATATATAGTATATATATATATATATATATATATATATATATATATATATATATATATATATATATATATATATATGTGTGTGTGTCTGTTTGTGTGTAGAAAGTATGGGGATTTAATTCACAGGTCATCTAAACGATTAGGTACGCTAGGTAAGTGATGTAATAGTTTACTAGCGCTCCAAGGTTATAGCCGAGCGGTAGTTATGGAGCCATTGCAGATTTCCGATGCAACGGATATATAATTGTTAAAGAGGAAAACAAACTTTAAGTCAAGCCAAGCCTCTCAAATCGTATACAATATTACTATTGGAAAAAATTCAGTCCTACAGCTGATTTTGGGATATGTATATATTCTCATATCTAGAGATGCTCATATATATTTAAATCATAAACATCTGGAAAGTTTTACAGATATTTACAGTTCCAGTGATGGACTGGATCTGTAGTCTTCGAATTAACTTTCTCCTTTCTGGTTTTGAGAAGACTAATTTCTCAAGATTGGTATTCAGGCAGTGTGTTACACAGCCCAGGGCCCCAATAATTACAGGTATATACCTGAACTTGGAATCTGGATAGAGTAACTGCAGATTTCTCAATAGTTCAGCATCCCACCAGGACATACTCAATAGTCAGCATCCACTCGGACATTCCAACAGTATTCCTTTTTCTTACCATACTGTGGGTCCTTATTTCTTTATCCTCGAGTTTATCCTTGCGACGGACTTCGTTATAGAATGTCCTAGCTACAACATCATGAGTCATCGGATGAGATCTTTGGTTTCAACTCCACAAAGTCTGCATCAGTTGTCACATTTTACCGCTTTTCTGGCATTTCTATCCCTTTTTGTGCATAAGGTACTTGATTAATATTTCCTGTTTCTGGATTGCAGGCGCATACCCTTCAAAGTGGATGGTAGTAATCTGGCTATTGGTCCATGATGAACTCCTCTGATGGTCAATGTTACTATCATCTAGGAGCTTTCTACTGATATATCCACTCATATTCTTCTGTTCATATAGGCTCAGTCTTTCATCTGATGATACGTTGCGGTAGAAACGTGCGACTTCTTTGGGCAGGTATTCTAGGTTACGAGATAAAGCATGTTGCTCAAGGAGCTGCCTTCCAAGTCCTTTGATGTTATCAGCCTCACGTATGCAAACTTTGTCAAGGGATGCACTTCGACACTTGGTGGTTAAAAGATGTTGCCGAAGGGATATGATGCGATAGAATAAGTACTTAAAAAAGACTCCGCCGGTTACGACGACGAGGGTCCCAGCTGATACGATCAACGGAACAGCTTGCTCGTGAAATTAACGTGCAAATGGCTGAGCATTCCACAGACACGTGTACCCTTAACGTAGTTCTCGGGGATAATCAGCGTGACACAGAGAGTGACAAGGCTGACCCTTTGAAATACAAGTACAACTCATTTTTGCCAGCTGAGTGGACTGGAGCAACGTGAAATAAAGTGTCTTGCTCAAGGACACAACGCGTCGCCGGGAATCGAACTCACAACCTTACGATCATGAGCCGAATGCCCTAACCACTAAGCCACGCGCCCTCACAGAATAAGTACTAGGCTTACAAAGAATAAGTCTTGGGGTCGATTTGCCTGATTAAAGGCGGTTCTCCAGCATGGCCACAATCACATAACTGAAACAAGTAAAAGAGTAAAAGTATGTATGCATGTACGTACGTACGTATGTACGCTCAAGTGTGAGAGTGTGTGTAGTTATATGAGTATATGCATGTATACACTAATATACAATGCTTGTTTATTGCATAGACACTTGTAATCTTAGCATACTAGCTGACCACGTCTCCTCCATAATGATGCCTAATTGTAGTATTTTATATATAAATAAGGTACATAATAATCACGCATACAAACGTTCGCATACCTCCCTTGTACACGCACACACATACACACATATACTCACACAGAGTTGAAACGCTGATTTTTTCAGCCCTTCCTTCCTTACTCATCTATCACCCCTTCATTTCTCTCATTGCTATTATTTTCTCTCACTCCCTCTCAGTCAGAGTTATTACTCTCACGACTTCTCCTTCACTGATTTACTATTTTCTCTCCTCCTCTGCTTCCGGCGTGATTCTGGACAAATATAGTTATATATACAAATATATAAGAACACTTAGCTCATTATTATAATAGGCGAGTTAGAACCTGTGACATAGCGGGAACAAGAATCTAATTTTAGTATTACTTGTACAATCCATGTAGCTGTTTCTGTCCATTCAATGTTCGTTTACTAAGCTTGAATGGAAGTCAGGCTTCGGCCAACCTACAACGCTGTGTGTTTGAAACCCGAACCTGATGATTGCGAAGCGAACTTAAAACAGGCGCGAGAAACATGTTCTCGTTTAATGATTGAGTGAAATGTGACTCATGTCTGAAAGCACACGTATACACACATGCACGGATTCATGTACGTATGCACGCATGTACACACGCACACACACACCCACACACCCACATTTATGTACACATATATACATTGGTATGTATGTATATGAGTATGTATATATGTATACCTCCATTTATATATGTTCGATAGATAGCTAAACAGATAGATATATAGATAGATACATACATACATACATACATACATACATGCATATATATATATATATATATATATATATATATATATATATATATATTATATATATTATATACATATATATATATATATACATATGTCTCTTTCTTTTATTATCTTACCGTTTTTATTAATATATATATATCTATATTATATATATTATATATAAGAGAGAGAGAGAGAGAAGATAGAGATAGATAGATAGATAGATAGATGATAGATAGAAAGATAGATAGATAGATAGATAGATGATAGATATTGTTCACACATACACAAAGACGCAGAATTTCTCTCTCTCAAAATCGCACACATACAGTTATGTAGCGCTGTCGCATAAATCTTCCCTTGTCATCAATACAATTTTACATGAGATAAACTTTAGCGGAAAGAAGTGAATAGAAGCGAACTATCTCAATATAGCATCTCCTAACAACAACTATAAAAGTAACAACAACAACAACAACAATAATAATGATAACAAGAACACCATCCCTTGGTGAAAGTTACGTATGGCTTATAATGGTAACGGCATGTAGCGTACAATTGAACTCGTGTGGAAGTGTAGACAGGGGGGGAAGATTAGAAGGAATGGTAAAATGGTAAAGGGGTTTCTGGTAGTGCTAATAGTTATAGTAGTGATTGTTGCAGTAGTAGTAGTTGCAGTAGTAGTAGTAGTAGTAGTAGTAGTAGTAGTAGTAGTAGTAGTAGTAGTAGTAGTAGTAGTAGTAAGTGTACTTGTGATGTTTCATGGTGGAGACAGAGGTGCATATAATTCTTGTGGTTATAACGGCAGCTGTAGGGTTAGGGTAACGCTGTCCAGTAAAATTTGGGAATTGAAAGAAAAAATATCGAATTTAACCTAAAATGGGATATAATAAGAAAGGCACAGCCTTATAAAAATAGTAGGGATGGATGTGAACTTTGTTCTATGGATACATATGAAATTTTAAAACAGGAATAATATAAACTTATTGAATAACCGTTCTGAACTAGGAGTATCCTGCATACATTGTGCCACCCGTACTTTTAAGTATTTTAAATAATAGCATTCTGACCATTCCTAAATTTTCAAATCTTAATATTTTGTAACCAAATAAGGAATTAATATACCATATTAGCTTTTATTTAACCTGCATAGATTATTAGGAAATTTTATAATATAAATAAATTAGAATCTTTTGATACTTTCCTATATAGGATTGCATAAATTCTATATATCTAGTGAAATTATTTAGTTCATCTTGATTACCTTCCTTCCATTACATTCTAATATATCTACCAAGCACGTCACTCCGAAGCGGCACGGGGTATATTTCGTCTCGATCTCTTCGAGCAAGTCGGGGCGGCGGCGGGACACGTAGTCGGCCACGCGGACGAGCTAAGATATTTATTTAAAATTCCCAAGCAGAATTAAGGTTGTTAGAGCATTAGTAGTCTCTATTCTCCCCACCGCACTATCTTCAGCCTACCAACTTTAGCTAAAATACATTCAAATATGTTAAATTCCTCATAATAGGGATGGATTTATGGCTTTGATATTTGTACTACTCCTTCCTCTATCTATAAATAGAAAAAATTCTTGTTTGTCTCCATTGAACCAAATAAAAAAAAACCCTCCCCATTGATAAATCTAAATAACAAAGTGAACTCAGTGATTAAAAATCTATAGATGGAGAAGGTCCTTCTACTACCATGTTCTTAATGGTGAATTTAACCTCTCTATATATCTACCCTTTTTGTAATGTTGGCAAATGAAATAAGTATAAAAATGTACATTGTCCATTTAATTTTAAAATTCTATATATGGCTGAAGATTGCTCTACATTTTAAAACTAATGTAATACTTACATTGTTTAATAAAATGAAGTAGCATGAAACGATTGTACTACACTATCTTGGATATCCTTGTTGTTTATTTTGATTATAATCACCCCCATTTGATTTGTATGGATAATACCATACCAAATTCTGATGCCTTTAACTTAAGTACCATATTCATCTGAATCTAAATTTTTGCTGAACGTATATATATATATATATATATACATTTATACACACACACATATATATATATATATATGTGGTGTGTGTGTGTGTATATACATTTATACATACATACATATATATATATGTATGTATATATATATATATATATATATATATTATATATATATACATATATATATATATATATATATATATACATACATACATCTATATATATATGTATGTATAAATGTATATATATACACATATATATATATATATATATATATATATATATGCATAAATGTATATATATGACTGAAACAAGTTAGAGTAAAAGAGTAATATAATATAATATATATATATATATATGCAAAGAAAACCCAAATAAACCTGACCTGAGCACTGTTTCGTCAATAATCTCTCCGCCAACTTCCTTCACTTGCCTCCATCTCACCCCCTATTTCTCTGCGCATTCTTCTCTCCATCTTCAACTTCCACATACACACTTGCACACTTGCACACACACACACACACACACACACACACACACACGCACGCACACGCACACACACACACACACACACACATACATGGTTCGTTCCACCACCCTACACACGATTCGACCTCACATCCCTCTAAGCTTTTCGTTGTTAATAGTCTTGCACTGGTGGCCAATAAAAACATATGCCGTGTAGTTTAATGGCGTGAGAAGACTCGCACAGAAGGAGGAAAGCCTCATAGTCACGTGAAACCCTTAAAAAGGGTTGCCTGCTCGTGCTGGGGCTGGTGGTGGTGGTGCTAGTGATAACGAGAAGTGTTGATTGTACATCATCGTATTTATAGTTGTTATTGTTGTTTGTGGTGGTAGTGGTGGTGATGGTGGCGGTAGTGATGATGTTTGCAGTAACAATAGTGTTGACGTGTCAGTGGTATAAATGGCGGCGGCGGTGGCGCTGGTCGTGTGAGAGTATTCTCGGTAGTGGTTGTCATGGTTGTAGTGCTTGTAGGAAGTTATAGTATTGGTTGTGGTTATAGCGTTGATTGTAATTTTGGTGGTATTGGTTACGATAGAAGTGATCCTGGGGGTAATGGTGACGTCAAAGACTTGGTTGTAGGAGTAATGATGATGATGATGATGATGAGGAAGAGGAGGAGGAGGAGGAGGACAGTAGGAGGAGGACAGGAGGATTAAGTCTATTATATCGGCCCCAGTGGTACTTATTTAATCGACCCCGAAAGGATAAAGGGCAAAGTCGACCTCGGCGGAATTTGAACTCAGAACGTAGCGGCAGACGAAATACCTATTTCTTTAATCATCGACCCCGAAAGGATGAAAGGCAAAGTCGACCTCGGTAGAATTTGAATTAAGAAGGTAGTGGCAGACAAAATACCGCTAAGCATTTCGCTCTGCGTGCTAACGATTCTGCCAGCTAGCCGCCTTAAATAATCTAGGAGGGGACTAGTCGATTACATCGACCTTAGTATTTTACTGGTACTTAATTTAGCGAATCCGACAGGATGAAACTCAAAGTCGACCTCGGTAGAATTTGAATTAAGAAGGTAGTGGCAGACAAAACACCGCTAAGCATTTCGCTCGGCGTGCTAACGATTCTGCCTGCTCGCCGCCTCAATCAAGCGAGAATATCGTCAGTTAATTCCTCGTGTTACAGGCAGATATTTCAGAACATTATAATACTGCACAGTATATAAAGTGGTACAGGTAAAACATTAATTGACTGTCCTACGCTTCCATACAGAATTCTACCATACGGCCACACCTGCATTGATATGTATTTATTTGTACATTTCTCTCTCTCTCTCTCTCTCTCTCTCTCTCTCTCCTCTCTCTTTTTCCACACACTCACGCACACACAAACACACACATATACTCTTTTACTCTTTTACTTGTTTCAGACATTTGACTGCGGCCATGCTGGAGCACCGCCTGTAGCCGAGCAAATCCACCACAGGGCTTATTCTTTGTAAGTCTAGTACTTATTCTATCGGTGTCTTTTGCCGAACCGCTAAGTTACGGGGACCTAAACATACCAACATCGGTTGACAAGCGATGTTGAGGGGGGGGGGACAAACACAAACACACACACGCACACATATACATATACATATATACGACGGGCTTCTTTCAGTTTTCGTCTACCAAATCCACTCACAAGGCTTTGGTCGGCCCGAGGCTATAGTAGAAGACACTTGCCATGGTTGCCACGCAGTGGGACTGAACCCGGAACCATGTGTTTGGTAAGCAAGCTACTTACCACACAACCACTCCTCGGATGTTGTTATACATCACTGGTCGTCCACGCACTTCGCATCGTTTTTAGCTTTCGAATGATGCCATCCTCACTGACTAGGCGAGCAGGTCAACATATCCCCAGATCGGAAAACCAGTCCATCGCCGTGTTACCCATTCGCAGTTGTCGTTCGTAATTTCGCTCTTGTTCATTATATTTCTACATTTATATCTCTGACGCAAGACGAACTATCCGAAACGTTAAACCTCAGTTGTTTGTGATATTAAACAAGCTCTATTATTTGAATAATATGTATTAGCTTTTGCCGAGTCACAACATTACTAGTTCCATTGGTTTCTGGAACCCGATTCAAACATCAGGTAGCCAGACTTGCAATAGGTCAAGTAGAAAATGAAACAGAACCACTCTCACATTACACTCACATACACATACACACACACATATACATATACATGCACACAGAGACACACATGCATACACACATATGCACACGCACACTTATGGAGGTTGCAAACACATTCGGAAAACACAAAACTCAGACACAAACACGGATAAATATAAGAGTGTGAAAGTGAATGATAGAGAGGGTGGGGCGGCGAAGGAGGTAGCAGATAAATATATAAAAAAAAAACATACAATAAGTGGAACGTGTTGAGGAATAAAAGAATAAGGGAATAAAAAAGAAAGAATAAAGGAATATAAAGAGGTTTATGTAGGGAGTCAGTGAGGCATGAATTAAGGGGAATCCCGGATGGGAGAATATGGAGGAATGAAACAGAATGAAGAGAATGTAGTGTGCTGGAAGTGGTGGGGTGGGGTGGGGTGGTAGGATGAGTGAGGGTCGTTTGGGGGTGGGGAGAAGACAATAAGTGGAGTTTGATGATGATGGCGATGAGGTGTGTTTTGGGCTGGAGAGTAGAGGAGGAGGGTGGGTTAAGAAGGGAAAGGTACAGTGAGACGGAGTGAGAACGAGAATATGGTAGACGTGGCGGCGGTGGCGGTGGCAGTAGTGGTGATGGTGGCGGCGGTGGTGGTGGTGGTGGTGGTGGCGGCGGCAGTGGTGGTGGCGGTGGTGGTGGAGGTGGTGGTGTTGATGTTGGTGGTGGTTATGTTGGGTGTGGTGGAAATGGAAGTGACGGTGTTGGTGTTGGTGAAGGTGCAGGAGGTGGTGCAGACGGTAGAAATGATGGTAGTGGAGGTGGTGAGGGTGTTGGTAGTTGTGTTAGCGATGTAATGGCGATGACAAAGGCGGCGGTAAAAAAACGCGGTAGTTGTGGTGGTAATGGTGGTGGTGGAGGTGGTGGTGGTGATAGTTATGATGGAGATTGTGGAGGATATGTTGGTGGCGGTGACTGTGGTGGTGGTGGTTGTAGTGGTGGTGGTTGTGGTGCTGGTGGTGGTAGTGGTGGTGGTGGAGGTGGTGGTAGTGGGGGGCGGTGATAGTTATGATGGAGATTGTGGAGGATATGTTGGTGGCGGTGACTGTGGTGGTGGTGGTTGTAGAGGTGGTGTGGTTGTGGTGCTGGTGGTGGTAGTGGTGGTGGTGGAGGTGGTGGTGGCGGTGGCGGTGATGGTTATGATGGAGATTGTGGTAATATATTGGTGGCGGCGACGGTGGTGGTGGTTGTGGTGATGGTGGTGGTGGTGATTGTGGTGGTGGAGGTGGTGGTGGTGGAGGTGGTGGAGGTGGCGGTGATAGTTATGATGGAGATTGTGGAGGATATATTGGTGGCGGCGACGGTGGTGGTGGTGGTTGTGGTGGTGGAAGTGGTGGTGGTGGTGGTGGTGGTGGCGGTGAGAGTTATGATGGATTGTGGATGGATTGGTGATGTGTGGTGGTGGTGGTGGTGGTGTTGTGGTGGTGGTGGTTGGTGGTAGGTGGTGGTGGTGTGTGGTGGGTGGTGGATGGCGTGCGGCGATAGTTATGATGGAGATTGTGGAGGATATGTTGGTGGCGGCGACGGTGGTGGTGGTGGTGGTGGTGGTGGTGGAGGTGGTGGCGATGATGGAAGTGGTTGTAATGATGGCTGTGATGGAAGCTATGGTGGTAAACGTAGTTATGATGATGATGATGATGAAGATGATGATGATGATGATGGCGGTGCTGCTGTGCTGCTGCTAGCGGAGGAGGTGTGTTGGAAATAACAATTAAAATGTCGACAGATAAGGGTGGTGTGCGGGTATAAGTATGTCGTTGTATTGTGAAGATATAATGCGGGTAGCTAAAAATTACGGTATGCATGTGTCTAAGGCTGGAGCAGCCGGGTGGAGGAAGAAAGGGAGAGATGAGCATGCACACGAAATCTGAGTCCGAATCTCGGGTAGGTGGGGTACTAAAGCTTGCAATATACATCATAACGGTAACGTAGAGGAGGTAGTGGTGGTTAAAGCGGTGGTACTGGAGGTAATTTGGTAATAGTGGTGGAAGTAGTGTTGTTGGTAGTGATGATATTGTCGATGCTCGGAGTGCAGTAAGTGGTATCGGTAGTAGTAGTGGTGGTGATGGTGGTGGTGGTGTGGTGGTGGTGGCGCGGCAGTAATAGTGGTAGAGGTGGTAATGATAGTGGTGGTAGTCGTGGCAATGTTGACGATGCTAGGTAAGGTTGTTACAGTGATAGTGCGATGGTGGGGTGGCTATTGTGCAATGGTGGTGGTGGTGGTAGAGATGATTCTGGGAGGATTTCGGGTGGTAGAAGAATGAGATAGGAGTCTGTTCGCACTGATGATGAATAAGCATGGATTGTGGGGTGCCCGTAGAAAGTATGAGAGGGGTGATGGTAGTGATGCTGGGTAGAAGGGATGGTGGTCATGAGAGAGAGAGGGGGGGTTTAGTGAGTGTGTAGGTGGTGCTAGAGAAGGTGTGTTAATGAAAGTGGAAGTGGTGGTAATGGAGGTGAAATTGTTGATGAAGGGGTGGCAGAGGAAGTGGGGTGTTTGTTGTTTTTGGTGGTGGTTGTGGTGTTAGTGGTGGTTGTGGCGTTAGTGGTGGTTGTAGTGTTAGTGGTCGTTCTGTTGTTAGTGGTAGCTGTGGCGATGTTGGTGGTTGTGGTGTTGGTAGTAGTTGTGGGTGATGGTGGTGGTTGCGGTGTTAGTGGTGGTTATGATGGTGGTGGTTGTAGTGTTAGTGGTCGTTCTGTTGTTAGTGGTGGTTGTGGCGATGGTGATGGTTGTGGTGTTGGTAGTAGTTGTGGGTGATGGTGGTGGTTGCGGTGTTAGTGGTGGTTATGATGTTGGTTATGGTTGTAGTGTTAGTGGTCGTTCTGTTGTTAGTGGTAGTTGTGGCGATGGTGGTGGTTGTGGTGTTGGTAGTAGTTGTGGGTGATGGAGGTGGTTGTGGCTGATGGAGGTGGTTGTGGCTGATGGTGGTGGTTGTGGTGTTGGTGGTGGTTGTGGGGGTCGTGGCGGTTGTGGTGGTGGTTGTGGTGTTGGTTGTTGTGGTGGTGTTGGTGGTGGTAGTGGTAGAGAGGTGGTTGTGATGGTGTTGGTGGTTGTAGTGTAGAAAATGAGACTGGTGATGATAGTTTTCGCGAGTGGTGTATGGTGTTAATGTTCGAGTGAGTGGTATGGTAGGTTGCGTGGTATAGTTGTGGTAGTTGTAGTGGTGATTCCGGGTGGTAGTAAAAAATAAAGAAGATATATGATGGCGGTGGTATTCATGGTAGGTGGCAGTGGAAGATGGAGTGGGGCGGCAAAGCTATCAGTAGTTGCTTATGATGGTAGTGGTGGTGGTAACGGCAGAACGTGTAGGTGGTATTGGTGGTGGTGTGGTGGTGGTGGTGGTGGTGGTGGCGGTGGTGGTGGCGGTGGTGGTAATGACAGGGTGTGTTGGTGGTGATGGTAGTAACGACAGGGTGTATTGGTGGTGATGGTGGTGGTGGTGGTAGTGGTGGTGGTGGTGATGCTGGTGGTGGTGGTGGTGGTGGTGGTGGTGGTAGTGGTGGTAATGCTAATGACAGGGCGTGTTGGTGATGATAGTGGTGGTGGTTGCTAGTAGTTGTGGTGGTAGTGGTAGTTGTTAGTGGTGGTGATGGTTGTGGTGGTGGTAGTGGTAATGTTTAAGGTTACTGAATGTAACGGTGGTGGTGGTATTGGGAGTTGTTAGTGGTGACGGTTATGATAGCTGTGGTGGTTGGTATCAGTGGTGTTGGTGTTGTTGTTGTTGTTGATGTTGGCGGTGGTGGTTGTAGTGTTGTAGTGTGGTGGTGGTAGTGCGGGTAGGTGGTGGGTGCAGTGGTCAGGCTGATTTAATAGCCGCGATGATGAATAAAGATGAAGTATTTTCTAAGTGTTTCTTTTTGATTGATTAAAAGGGAAATGATGGCGTGTTAATGGCGGAAAGAAAGGAAACGAGACAGAAAGAGAGAACGACAGAGAAGCAAGAAGCGGAAGCTGAAGGGAGAGTCAGATAACTATAGAGATTGAAAGAGAAGGGGAGAAAGGGGGTTAAAAAAGAAAAAGACAGAGACAGAGATAAGACTGGAGAGAGACAGAAGTGAAAGTGAGAGAAAAGAGGGTGACAAAGAAGTATACAGCGTTATATTTCTGTCTATCTGTCTGTCTGTCTGTTAGTCTGTCAGTCTGTCTATCTA
>NW_021833835.1:32500-37500 GCF_006345805.1 Octopus sinensis
ATATACATATATAAATATGAATACACATATACGTACAAATATAGGTATATTATATATATTTATTCATGTTTCATATATATATATATATATATATATATATATATAATACATACATAGACACACGTACAAACATCTGTGTGTGTGTGTGCGCGTTTGTGTGAGTGTACACCTAAAAATAATTTGTAATTACAATTAACAAATAAATAAACATGTTAATAATTATAAAGCTGAAATTGGCGAGATTTCCTTAATGAAATGTCAATGGTAAACAAATATAAATATTTTACAATTTATAGACACAATTATCTTTCTAAAAGTTGTCTGTTGTTGTTTTAGGAATGTTATTAACAGTGGTAATTAAATAATGAATATCTAATTGAATATGTAACAGCTACCATTAACAGAAGATGATGGTTTATTCTTTCATCAACAGTAGTGAAACACATTGGTTTTCGTAACATAGTATAGTATATATATATATATATATATATATACTCTCTGTTTAATTGTTTCAGTCATTTGAATGTGGCCATGCCGGAGCACCGCCTTTAGTCGAGCAAATCGACCCCAGGACTTATTCTTTGTCAGCTTAGTACTTATTCTATCGGTCTCTTTTGCCGAACTGCTACTTTCGGGAAAGAAACCAATAAAATAAGTACTACGCTTTCAAGAAATGTCATGCGGGTTATTTTTTTTACTACGTACTTCAAGGCAGTGCTGCAGCATGGCCGTGGTTAAATGACTAAATCAACAAACAGAAAAAAAAGAACATACATATACATACATACATACATACATACATACATACATACATACATACATACATACATATATACCTACATACATACATATATACCTACATACGTACATATATAGGCGCTGGTGTGGCTGTGTGGTAAGAATCTTGCGCGCAGGGAAAGGGTTACACTGGAACTGTAAAAATCTGAAAAACGTTCCAGAAGTTGATCATTTAAATATAGATATGCAACTATATGCATGAGAATGTGAATGCGTGCGCTGTGTGTTTGTGTATGTGTGGGGGGAGAATCGAGGGATAAAATATCTATTCCAAGCGTCCTACACACATATAATTATAAATATAGGTACAGCATATGTAACTGTGACGTAACGTCATGAATAACATGTCTCGTCATAAGATCGTATTCCCTAAACTCAACAACCATGTTCCTGATAGCCGTACACCCGACGAAGAGCTGATTGTGCGTTCTCGTACAGAATTTCAATATATGTGTATATAAATGTGGAGTGGAGTGAAAGCATTTGAAGAGGCAAGGATAACGCATGTAAGACTCAAAAGAGATCTAAGGAAGAATGTAACGATCAAGAAGGGGAATGACCTTTTTGTGTGCACAGTCTGTGACAGACAAAGCCTGCCTTTGGCTGGGCTCAAATCTCACCTGCGAACCCAAAGAAAACGGACCTCCACCAACTATCCTGTCTATATGTCTGTGCACAGATTTGAATGCAGTGCAAGCCAGAAGGTTCGCAAATCCAACGGAGGCCTCAAAAGTCATTTTAAGACCCATAAAGATCAGAACTTATCTGCAGCTCTTGGTGGTCCAAATCGGATGTGCAATCTGTGTGGATGTCTTTTCAGAATATTGTCTGGTTTGAAAAGTTACATAAGTTGCCATGATGATGCTAGGGTGTAGGTACAGGAGGTGATCAAACTCTGTCTGAGGAGTATACAACCACCACCATATATATATATATATATATATATATATATATTATATATATGTGGTGGTTTGTGTGTGTGTGTTATATAACAACAATACGGCACAACTATTTCACCTCAATTGCCCCGCTCTCTTTAACATTACACAAAACACATTTAAACAGAAACTGACTCTATAGGGTTCAAGAAGTCTTTGGACAGATTCCTTCAAGAATCCCGGATAAACCCCCTACACCCGGATATGTCTCTGTAAACAATAACTCTCTACTTGAGTGGGCCATAGTGCCCAAATTCTGACTTGAAAGACTTCACCAGGTGGTGCTATTAAGTTAGACATGGCCTGGGCCGATAATGGCCGAAACCTATCAAAGTATATATATATACATATAGATAGATACATAGATAGATAGATAGAAAATAGATAGATACATACATATATACACACGTACATACACAAATACATATGCTGCTTATGTATTTGCGCGACTCTATATCTATTATCTTCATGTCTATGTCTAGATTTATATCTATTTATGTCCTATCTCTCTCCCTCTCTCTCTCTCTCTCCTCTCTCTCTCTCTCTCTCCTATATATATATATATATATATATATATATATATATATATATATATATCTATAATATATATACATATATATACATATATATATATATATATGTGTGTGTGAATATATATATATATATATTATATATTCACATATGTGTTTTTATATGTTTGTCTCTCTGACTTTCTCTCTCCTTCTTTCGCTCTCTCCCTCCCTCTCTCTCTCTCTCTCTATCTATGGAGGTATATATTCATACAATTATTAATGAAAGTTACATAACATGGAGTTAATAACCTTCACTTCACGTGCTAATGGATTATTATTGATTTTCTGACATGGTTTCATCCAATAAGATTTAAGTGGAACACAACAGTAACCATCATCTTGATGTTGCTTTCATCAAAATACAAACAGACGTTAGATTAGTAATGGCATTGTTGATGCTGTTGTTGGTGCTGCTGTTTCGTTCCAGTGCAACCTTGAATCCAAAGTGACCTAAGTTCAACAGCATTTCTACAGCCGTTTACATCCCGTTCTTTTAGCTAATGCATCCATACTAATTTTACACGCGCGGAAGATTTTGCTGCTATTTCTAATTTCTTTATTGCCCGCAAAGGGCTAAACATAGAGGGGACAAACAAGGACAGACAAAGGGATTAAGTCGATTATATTGACCCCAGTGCGTAACTGGTACTTAATTTATCGACCCCGAAAGGACGGAAGGCAAAGTCGACCTCGGCGGAATTTGAACTCAGAACGTAAAGACCGACGAAATACCGCTAAGCATTTCGTCCGGCGTGCTAACGTTTCTTATTTCTTTACTGCCCAGAAGGGGCTACACACTGGGGGGGGGGGAATAAAGGGATTAAGTCGATTACATTATTTGACAAAACATAGAAATATAGCCAAAACTGATTGGATGCAAGTACGACTGAGTGGATAAACGGTTACCTTCATAACCACGGAAATTCGGTTTCGAGTCCATTATCTTGCAACTCTGTTTGTCCATATAATACAAAATGGGACAAGAACGCAAAACATACGGACAATTAGGTGATACAAAAAGAGACAACAAAACATCCAGATAGACCATACAAAGAAAACAAGGTCGGGTCATTCGAAGTTTTCTATCTTCAGTCAAGAACCAGATTATCCTCGCAATTTCGGCTGATTATTCTTGAGATTGCTCCATTCTGGCCAGCCACATAGAAAATACATACACACACACACACACACACACACACACACACACACACACACATACAGTGTTATGCTAAGCAGCAGTATACTATTTGGCTTTTGACTTTATTATTACAACTATACATAAGGTTATGAGCTGGTAGGATCGTTGCCACGACGGGCAAAAACCATTCTTTTATTCTTTTACTCTTTTACTTGAGCACCACCTTCAGGAGTTTTGTCGAACAAATTGACCCTAGGACTTATTCATTGTAAGCCAAGTACTTATTTTATCGGCCTCTTTTGGTGAGCCTCTAAATTGCTGGGACGAAAATACAACATAGGTTCCCAAACGATGGAGGAGTGGGACAAACACAGATACAAGCACACAAATACATACATACATACATACATACATACATACATACATACATACATACGTGTGGTAAGTAGATTGCTTGCCAACCACATGGTCCCGAGTTCAGTCCCACTGCATGGCACATTAGGCAAGTGTCTTCTACTATATCCTCGGGCCGACCAAAGTCTTGTGAGTGGATTTGGTAGACGGAAACTGAAAGAAACCCATCGTATATATGTATATATATATATGTATATATATATATATATATATATGTATGTGTGTGTATGTGTTTGTATTTGACAACCGATGCTGGTGTGTTTACGTCCCCGTAAATTAGCGGTTAGGCAAAAGAGACCAATAGAATAAGTACTAGGCTTACATAAATAAATCCTGGGGTCGATTTGCTTGACTAAAGGCGGTGCTCCAGCATGGCCACAGTCACATGACTGAAACGAAAAAAGAGTAAAGAGTGAAAGAGAGAATATATATATATATACACACAGCCTTGGCCAAACGTATTAGGCCAACCCAATGTTTTGGGGTTCTGCTATCTCGAAGCTAATGAAGCTCGTGCACATAACATATGGCATATTTCACAATATACATTAGTTTTAATATTTTAATATTTGGTTGACCCACCTTTTGCATCAGTTACCGCTTTTATACTGTACTCTACACATGCAATCAATTACGAGTAAGACCAACGTTCAAAAAATTAACATGTTTTCTTGATTATTTCAGAGTTTTATGCTAAAATACGTTGCGGATACTGATAATAAACAGTAAAATGCCTAAAATAAGGGAATTGAGTGAGTGTGAGCGAGGTCAAATCGTAGCTCATCCTGAAGATGGAATGTCACAAAGGCAAATTACTTAGAAGATGAAATGTTCTCAATATGCGGTGCAAACGACTCTCAAGCGCTTCAGAGAGGCAAAAGATGAGAAGACAATACAAAGAACAGGTAGAAAAGAGGTTACATCACCTCGTGATGACAGATCCATCATCCGTCAGTCGCTCAGAAATAGGAGAAAAACATCGTCGGAGCTCTGTACGGACCTCAATGAGGCAAGAACTTCACGAATATCAACCAGAACTGTTAGAAGAAGGCTTATAGAGAACTGCCTGAAAGGCTGTACACACAGACACACACACACACCACACACACACACACACACATACACACACACACACACACA
>NW_021833835.1:52500-57500 GCF_006345805.1 Octopus sinensis
TGTTTGTGTTTGATAACCAGAGCAGTTCGAGATTTATATAGGGTCTTGTATGTGGTCTTTCGAGGTTGTTTTCCTATTGGATATTTATAAAATATGCTTTTACATCCTACCATTTCCATGTATTATATTTCATACGGCACATCCTGTAAACCACTCACTGATTTTTAAGTAATTGTAATGTCTATTATTCGTCACACTTGAAGTAAATCAAGACTATTTATTATAAAGCTGGTTATTGTAGTAGTAGAAGTAGTAGAAGTAGTAGTAGTAGTAGTAGTAGTAGTAGTAGTAGTAGTAGTAGTAGTAGTAGTAGTAGTAGTAGTTGCTATTTTTGTGACGTTAGTGGTAGTTTAGTCCTAGGTAATTTCTAACCATACAGATCCTATGATAAAGTAGTGAGATGTGACTGCTATATCTAGCAGGTCAATCAATCACTTAGAGGCTGTCACATCTTATGTGCAGGTGTGATATGTAGAAATACAAGATTATAAGTACACGTGCCTGAGTGTGAGTGTAAAAGCGTGTGCCAGGGGTGTCACAATATGAGGCAAATTACACGTTCAGTCACGTGATATTCGGTGGTGTTTGTTACAACTGGATAAACAACAACACCAACAAGATTGATTATTTGTGTTTTATATTTGGTGAAAACTTAACACGGAATCTATCAACAGTTGAAGATGCAATACTCAGAGTATATGGCAGATTACAATGTTCGATGAAGACCGAAAATACTAAGAGACAAGTTTGGAGAAACCAAATTCACAATCAAGCACAGCCTTTTTATGTGTTTGCCTAAGAAGAGGTGAACAAGGCTTACGTTATACCATTTGTTCTGGTTTAACATTTAGCTATTATTTCTAGTAGGTCAAGTCAACGAGTTGGCTGAATCATCAAAATGTCAAACGAAATGCTTAGCAGATTTTTTCCGGATCTATTCGATTTGAACGGCAGTTTTTAACATAATTTCTAGGTAACTAAAAAATTTTAAACTTCGTATACTGGTAGAATGTGTTTATAAAACATCTTTTTCTCTTGGCTTTATTAAGAAAATTCTATAGTTTGTAAGATTTTTTTTTTCTTCAATTTCTGCAATTTCAACCATTCAGTGACGTCTATTGAATTAAAAAGCATTCTGTGCCGTATGAATATGTCCCTCGTTTAAGAAACAGATTGGGTTTATTTACATTTGTGAAGAAAAAAGATACTCTTCCCCCACCCCTAACCCTAACCCCAACCCTAAAAGTGATTGAAATGCAATAGATCCATTCTAGGGTCATAATTATGGGGGACAATTTCATATGACACCGCTAGAAAAAACTGCCGTTCAAACCGAAAAGATCCTTTTTTCCGGCTTTACGTTCTGAGTTCAAATACCAACAAGATCGATATTCCTTTTCATCATTTCAGAGTCAATAAAATAAGCACTAGTAGAACACTGGTATTAATGTAATTAATTCATCCTTTTCAGAAAATTGATGGCGTTCTGCCAAACTTATAAAGGATTATATCTAGATGGCCGACCAACTAGATATAACCTATATGTAATTCTAGAACTGGTGACTAGTGGAACTGGTAAAGACGAGGGAAACGATTCTTACCATTATTAGTTACAACTAACTCGGTTCGAGTTTGCTCCCCATCTTTCTTCTGTAACAGGAGTTAATTCATTCAAGGATGTCACTCCCACAGCGTTCAAAGAATTGCACTTATGCAAGCAATAATTTCGGTAACGCGGGTAGGATGTTTTCCAAAACGTATTTATACAACACTATAGAACATACACGCACAAGCACAGTTTTTTTACATCTATTTACAATTGTTTCATCTAAATTCGATATACTGATACTTCCGTAGACACTTTCATAATGATACCATAAGTGAAAAGTTCGTACTATTAGGGAAAATTTCTCTGTCACAGAATATATGTGCTCCTAATCTAATGGTGTAAAGGGCTGTTTAGAAATCTTCCCAAAATAGGTTTCTGATGTTATATAATTAATAATTTTCCAATAAATATCTATTACTGTATTATGAAATAATATATACAACAATCCACTCGTGAGATGTCATTAACACGTATTGTATAATAACTTCTGAACGTTTGTTAATCAATATTCCTTTAAAATGTAAAATGCACAATACTTCTTCTAAACAAAGATTACATAACAAAGAATTCTCATCATACGGCTATTGCAGTCCTTACCACGGAGCATGAAGTGCTGTATTAAATCTTCTTTTCCGTCACATGACAAATAAGTTTAGCCAACAAAGTAGTATATCTCACGTGTGTGGAGACGCAATGGCCCAGTGGTTAGGGCAGCGGACTCGCGGTCATAGGATCGCGGTTTCAATTTTCCAGACCGGGCGTTGTGAGTGTTTATTGAGCGAAAACACTTAAAGCTCCACAAGGCTCCGGCAGGGATGGTGGTGATCCTGCTGTACTCTTTCACCACAACTTTCTCTCACTCTTACTTCCTGTTTCTGTTGTACCTGTATTTCAAAGGGCCAACCTTGTCACTCTCTGTGTCACGCTGAATATCCCCGAGAACTACGTTAAGGGTACACGTGTCTGTGGAGTGCTCAGCCACTTACACGTTAATTTCACGAGCAGGCTGTTCCGTTGATTCGGATCAACCGGAACCCTCGTCGTCGTAACCGACGGAATGCTTCCATCCATATCTCATGTGTATATCTCGAAATGACGCGTTGCGGCTACGCTATTGATTTATGAAAAAGACCAGCGCTGGATCTATACTTTAGTATTCATTTACCTCAGTCCGGAGAGAGGATTTTTATGCAATGTTTTCACTGTCTGCCAGATAGCCTGGATTTGTGGACGAGCTTAAAACAGTAAACTCCTCTAAAATGGGGTCAGCACACGACGGCAAAATATCGATATCTGTCGTCCTTGTTCAATTCTGGAGCGATTTCGTTTCACCGAGTTTCGATATATATTGTGTTGTTTAACACGGTACGTTTTCAAAGAGGTTTCTTTTACGAGAAATACCGAAGCAGTTTAGAGTTACCGAAGCACATTTGTTATGTTATATTTATTATGATTTCATTACTGCGCGGTAACAAGTTTGCTTCCCAACCACATGGTTCCGGGTTCACTCCCAGTGTGTGGAAAGGTAGACATCTATCTTCTATAATAGCTCCGAGTCGACCAAAGACTTGTGAGTAGATTTAGATGGGGGAAGCTATATATATGTGTGTGTATGTATATATATATATATATATATATATATATATAATAATAAAATTATAAATTAGGGTATCTCGTAGATACCCTAATTTATGATTTTAATAATTATTACCTTTGAAGGTTATTTTTTCCATGATGACCACTTGATAAAATCGTTATTTCATTTTTAAATTAACGATCTTATCCTCATATATATATATATATATATATATATATATATACATACAGAGAGAGAGAGAATTAGGAATGCGTGTCATTGTTATGTGCTTGTCTTCCACCATCGATTGACAACCGGTGTTAGTTTATCTGTGTATGCCCTCGTAAATCAGCGGCTCGGTAAAAGGAGGTGATAGAATAAGCACCAAGCTTTGCAGAAAGGTTTGGGGTTTGATTCGTTCGGGTAAAATAACCCTTCAAGGCGGTATCCCAACATGGAATGTGTCCGATGACTGAAATAAGTAAACGATTAAAATATATAGAATTGGTGAAGTGCTTCTGACACAAAATTTGAAATTTGCAAGATTTTACACACACACACACACACACACACACACAAACAAACAAACAAATACACACAGACACACACATACAAACACGCACACATACACACACGTACGTAGGCGCGCGCACACACGCACACACGCACACACATATATACATAGATGCATATATAGATACATATATATAATATATATATATATATAACTATAAATAAGGGTATCTGACACCACCATGCCGAAATAGCAGTCAAACCCTGACTCTAAAAAACATCTAAAATGTTCATATCGCACCACGAGATAAGACAGAGAGACAAAATAAACTAGCAAAAAGATATTAAAGGATAATTCAAGATCCAGGATTTCTAGCTTTGCTTCAAATAAGCTCTGCTTTCATCAGTTGAATATACCACATTAGCACATAAATACAAATATATATATATATATATACAAACACACGTTATACTTACATATAGGAACGTCCAAACGTACATATATATGCACGTATGTACAAGGCCAGATTTAAATTGCCCGCCAATATATATATATATATATATACACAGGCACCAGCATGCACACTAATTTACAAGCACACGTACAAATATATTTATTTAAATACATGTACATACACACATATATATGTAAATATGCATACATACATATATAAACATACATATTCAGAGGTACATAGAGAATAATAAAGTTTAATTTCAAATATATTTATTAAAGTAATTTTTCAAAAGAATACCAAAGAGTAACAAAATAAGGTTTAATTAAATAATTAGAGAAGAAAAGTCGATAGATGAACCCCTTAAATAAACCGTGTCCCTTTTTCCAGTCTTCCTTCTTCCTTTACTTGCCAAATTTAAGTCTTTTAATATCTGTGCCTGCCCCTTTTTCCTGTCTTCCATTTTTCTTAACAGTAGTGAAACCTTTTATTAAATAAATAAAAAAGGAAAAGAAGATAACAAAAAGCAGAATAAAACAAAAAAGGACACAAAAAAAACATGAAAATGCACACAAACACTCACACACAAACACTCACACACACACGCTCACACACACACGCTCACACACGTAAACATACCCACATAAACGCACGTGAACATGTTTACATTTACGCATATACGCTCGCTACAGTCGCTCGCATTCGCAGATAAGTATAAACACAGGTGTATACACACATATACACAAACACACACATACACACACGCACGCACACACACACAAATTCATAAATATAATCACACATGCTCACAAACACACGCATATATCTATATATATATATATACATT
>NW_021833836.1:0-2500 GCF_006345805.1 Octopus sinensis
GGTATTCCACCATCAGAGACAAGGTGAGTATGTATGAAAACTCAAGACAGAAAATTCACAGATTATAAAGGAAAAATAGTAGATAGAAGAATATGGACTGGAGAATAAAGTTCAGAGCTCATCTTCTTTGAGAGGGTATGGAATTTGGTCTGTACTTCTGTGAAGGCATAGATTCTTAAGTATAATCCCAGTGAACTAAACCCCTAATATTCTACACACACACATACATATATATATACACACACACACATGTATATGTATATATATATTTAATATATATATATATATATTTAATATATATATATATATTAAGCATCAAATGGTTATGAAGGTGCAGTAAAATAAAATAGGAACCAAATAGTTTCACAAGTAAAAAATAAATGGTTGAGAACCACTGGTTTAGGTGACAAAGTCAACGCCCATATTTTTTTTAAAGTTGGGTACTTATTCTATCAATATCTTTAGCTGAAATACTATACTAAGTAAGAGTACAGAAAACAAACCAACAGCAATTATCAAATGATGGCAGGGATAGACAACAGACACCCACGTCCATACTTAGGCATCAATACTCACATCCACATATATTTCTGTTGACCTTCAAGTCCCTCAAAAGCTGGCCAGACACCAAGATGTCACCAGCTTCTTGTTCAACCACAAGGTCCAAGAAATTCTCTTTTCTAATGCATCTGGTGTTGCTGAAAAGCTAATCTCACACCTAACAATACCATGTGACCTGCCTTGACCAATAGCAGCACAGTTTCCAGTAACCTTCTTAAACTTCCTGCATCTTTTCCTTCAGCTATCTGAGCCTGGACAAACTATGTTTCTGTAAAGAGCCTGCATAACTGCAAGTCATATGGAGCCAAACTAAACTGTCTTAAATAACAACAACAACAACAACAATGATGATGATGATGATGAATAGTAGTAGTAGTAGTAGTGGTGGTGGTGGTGGTGGTGGTGGTGGTGATGGTGGTAGTAGTAGTAGTAGTAGTAGTAGTAGTAGTAGTAGTAGTAGTAGTAGTAGTCCTGATGCAGTACCAGGCAGCAGCACTCTTGGCTTCTGATCTTAACTGATTGGAAGTGTTATTATGTACGTTGTTTTGTCTTGGTATAAAAGACGGGCTACATCAAATATTCTGCTCAATGCCAGATTTCCTTGTCAGTTGTTTGACCGTGCATCTCTGATCATGAGCAGAAGTAGTGGGGGAGCATCATAGCCGAGTATTGAGAGGAATTCTTTGGGGTTTGGGTAATTCACCTTTGAAAACATGGGTGTTTCATTAAACATCCTTAAACAACCCTTATTCAGAGACCTTTTGAGCAGGATGGGCTACTCAACCTGAAGAAAATCCTAACTGAACCCCACCTGCAAGGTCATGCACTGTTTATCTTAATATAAGATCACCATGTTATACACATATGTTTGTGATGCATGTGCTTGGTATACCCTTATCAGATGGGTTGTTATGATCGGAATACTGGGTTTTGTATATTTTATCCCAGTGTCACTATGATGGTATGCTCTCTCACTCAATAATAATGATAGCAATAATAATAATAATAATAATAATAATAATAATAATAATAATAATAATAATAATAATAATAATAATAAAAAGGATGTGTTTATTAATTGACATGAGTATTCCCTGTGATCACAATATAGCGGCGAAAGAATTTGACAAGATTAGTAAATATAAAGACCTGCTAATAGAAATTGAAAAAATGTAGCATCTCAAGGCGACTACAGTACCAGTGATTGTAGGATCTCTAGGAATGATAAAAAAAGGTACTGAAACCTATTTGAAAATGATTCCAGGCTTACCATCCCTACAGGAAGTGCAAAAAATTGTATTAACTGGAACGATTCATGTACTGAGAAGAGCACTATCGCTGTGAAAATAACATCCATCCAAGAATTTATTTATTTATTAATTTTTAAATACATATTTTGTCTGAATTTGCGCGTGTAATCTGGGAATGCATACAATGAGCTTCTCTGCCCTAGGTGTATGGAAAACACTCGGCGAGAAACGGAAGAAAATTTGAAGAAAGAAGGAATAATAATAATAATAATATTAATAATAACAATAATAATAAAATATATTATATAACATAATCTTAAGATCCATCTTGCCATGCCACTATGTATATTTTTTATTTGCCAACTAGTAAAGAGTTGATTCACTTAGAAATAAAACAGATTTAACTTAGAATATTGATCATCAAATAAAGAATATAACACAGTCCTCATCCTGATATATTGAGTATTTTGTATCTTTAAGATTTGTTTAATATGATGAAACCTACAGGGATACACACACACACACATACAAATATACATATTAATACATACACATGTGCATACACACATATGCTTATATATATATGTGTGTATACATATATTTATTTACATTTGGATAGAAAGATTAATAGATGGTTAGACCTAGACAATAGTACACTCAGAGACAAACCTACACATACACACATACAC
>NW_021833836.1:10000-40000 GCF_006345805.1 Octopus sinensis
AAGAAAATCAGGAAGTATGAAATTAATATATTTCACTAGTTGATATCCATAAGATTACAATTGTTTCACAGCCAACATCATGGAAAAGTAATTTATTTTAGTGTATAATAAATTATTTTGCATTATTTTACAATTGGAGTTAGGGGAAGTTTAATAAATGCAGTTGGGAGGTAGATGAAGGCTGTGGTATGGAAACGAGAAGTGTGGAGATTTAGAAGAAGAGGGAGAGGAGACCTACATTAAGAAATTTAAATGACTGTAAATGACTAGTTACTGAGGTAAACTTTACCTTTCATCCTTTCAGAGTCCATAAAAGAAAGTACCGGCCAAGTACTGGGATCTATGAAATCAACTACCCACTTCTCAATTGCAAGATATTTATATATATATATATACACACACAATGAGATTCTTTCAGTTTCTGTCTACCAAATCCACTCACAAGGCTTTGGTTGGCCCAAAGCTATGGTAGAAGACACTTGTCTGAGGTGTCTTGCAGTGGGACTGAACCTGGAACTATGTGATTGGAAAGCAAGCTTCTTACTACACTGCCATGCCTATCATATAACAATAAAGTCAAACCAAGTTCTGAGAATGATATCCTCGACTCCATTATTACAGATTACATGATTCAATGCAACCACATACTGGTCTGTCCTGACTCTGTTTACATGGATTTTCTAACAAGGATCGGGAGCAGTGTATAGTATGAAGGGTGGCTGTGTGTTAAGAAGCTTGCTTCCCAACCACACAGTTCTGGGTTCACTCCCACTGCATGACACCTTGGGCAAGTGTCTTCTACAATAGCCTCAGGCCAACCAAAGCTTTGGGAGTGGGTTTGGTAGACAGAAACCGAAAGAAGCATGTCGTATGTGTGTGTGTGTGTGGTGTGTGTGTGTGTTGTGTGTGTGTGTGTGTGTTTGTGTGTTTGTGTGTGTGTGTGTTTGTGTGTTTGTGTGTGTTTGTCCCCCACCACCACCACTTGACAACTGGTGCTGGTGTGTTTACATACCCATAACTTAGTAGTTTAGCAAAAAAGATTGATAGAATAAGTACCAGGTTTTAAAAAGAAGTACTGGAGTTGTTTCACTGAGCTAAATCTTCTTCAAGGTGATGCCCCACCATGGCCACAGTCTAATGACTGAAACAGATAAAAGGTATATATATGACTGTATCCTCCTAATTAATAATTCGAATGCAGTGAGGGATTAACATCCTCAGAGATGGACTGTAATTTCAAAAAGGGTTGCAAAAAGAAATATGGGAAAATATGGGAAAAGAAATATGGGAAAAAATAAACAAGTCAAAGTAGATATGTAGTGCAAACTCTGTAGCCTTCAAACTTTTCTAAATCACAAACCATACTCTTTACTCTTTTACTTGTTTCAGTCATTTGACTGTGGCCATGCTGGAGCACCACCTTTAGTCAAGCAAATTGACCCCAGGACTTATTCTTTGTAAGCCTGGTACTTATTCTATCGGTCTCTTTTTGCCGAACCGCTAAGTTACGGGGACATAAACACACCAGCATTGGTTGTCAAGCAATGCTGGGGGAACAAACACAGACACACAAACATATACACACACACATATATATACATACATACTACGGGCTTCTCTCAGTTTCCATTTACCAAATCCACTCACAAGGCTTTAGTTGGCCCAAGGCTGTAGTAGAAGACACTTACCCAAGGTGCCACGCAGTGGGACTGAACCCGGGACCATGTGGTTAGTGAGCAAGCTACTTACCGCACAGCCACTCCCATGCCTATGTCACATATCTTAAACTGTTCTGTTGTTATCTTTATTGCTGTTGCTGCTTTTTGACACTACAGTAGACTTATTTCTACATGAGAACTACGGCTAAAAATGTTTCAAACATCAACATCCCATCCTTTATTGAAATGTAGTGCATAGGGTGTTCAAAAAGTCTCTCCACAGTAAGTATTTTATTGCAAAAAATAAATATTTATAAGATGGTACAAGATTACAAAAGAATATGTTAGACTTTACAAGACCAAAAAACTTATAAGTGGTGTTGAAGTGTCATCCTTCATTTTCAATACATAAGTTGACTCTTTTACACATATTTTGAAATACATCTTGGAGAGTCTGACATGGTATGGACTGTGAAAGTTATGATTGCATCTTTTAGCTCATTAATGGTTTTTGGGTGATTCTTTTACACTGATCTTTTATTTGCTCCCCAGACAAAAAGTCTGGTGGTGTTCATTCAGTTGATGTTGGTGGCTAAAGTCCCTTCAAAATAATCTATTCACCAAAAAATTCACTGCGGAGAGACTTTTTGAACACACTGCATTAGAGGACCACATTATCCATCATCAAAACTGAAAATAAATTGGCTACAGTCAGAAATGGAAACTGCTCCATGACCTCTTGAACCACAGTGCTTGACACACATCCATATTGATGGAGCAAAGAATTGTAATTTATTTTGGAAAAATTTCAACTCAAAAGTAGGAGTCGGTGAAATTACAAAACCCAGAAAAAAAAAAGTAAAACAAAATAGTGTAATACAAAATTCATTAACAAAACCCAACTTTTCATTTAGATTATCTGGAAGGATGTTGTTGCTGTTTAGCAGCAAGTTACACACTTTGAACAGATCTATTATTGAAGGTGTTCCAGCTGTGACCATCCTGTCTTTTATCCTAATGTAGTGTACATATCATGTAATACATCTTTTCTGTTTTAGTAAATTATATTGATTTCATTATATTACCAATCATGGAAGGATGAAATGTGACATTGACCTTAGTAGGAACTGAACATGGGAATGTAAAACGATATGGTTTTATGTTCAATATCACAGCACAGCACCTTGGGCAAGTATCCCATTTAAAAAAATGAGTACATCATCACATTTGTAATTGGCACAACTGGAAGAAAACATAATCACATCTGTAAATCCACTTAAAACATTACCTGTGAGATAGCATGAATGGTAAATCTAATCTATCTCTTGGTTGAGTATCACAATCTGGCTCTTCAGTACACACTGATAGATAGGGAGACTGCATCGAAGCCTGTAGAGGAAGAGTTCTTGATTTTGAGTGGTATATTTAATCTATCACCTAGTTTAACACCATCTGGCCCTTCAATGATTTTTGCAAAGTTTTCTCTGTAACAAGTACTCTGACCAAGCCACTGATTCGAAAAATAACATAATATCTCTCTGTATACAACACCATACAGCTGGAAAATTGCTGATGGGTCTGAGGATAACTTTTTTGCTTCCTTCCATCACTCTCACATGTCATGAAAATAGATCATAGGGACTACCATTTGTCTTCTGACAAAACTATTAAAAAATATACTCTACAATGATTTTGCCTGTCACATTAATGAATCTCTGGCCCACTGTCCTTCATTTTGTGATAACATCAAGGATAAAAACAGATTCCATCTTGAGGTCTTTAATAGATTATCTGGTGAGCATTGAGGGCCTCATCTCAATGGAGGGCAAACCAGTCTGCTAGACAGTCATCTCTTAGGAATATATTGACTATAATCAGGTATCATAGTTATTATACATACATACATACATACAGACAGACAGACAGACAGATAGACAGACAGACAGACAGACAGACAGACAGACAGACAGACAGACAGACGGAAAGACAGACAGATATAAATAATGTGATAACTGATGCAGATTTTGTGGAGCTAATACCAAAGACATCACTCACAACATAAGCAGTTATCCAAAAATATCATCATGGTATTATCAATTGATGAGCTTATACGTAGCCAAGACACTGTATAATGAGATCCGTTGAAAGGATAACTCTGAGATCAAAGAAATAAGAACTCACATTATGGTAGAGGCCATAGCCACTCATAATAAATAGTACTGGTGGAATGTCCAAATGAAAACCTCAATAAAATATAGATATAGGGATTTGGGACAGAGAAGGGAAACTGTGAACAGATGTGGAAATCAGCTGCCCAGCAGATGTTAACATAAGGTTAAAGATCAATGAAAAAGAAAATACATATTTTGAACTATTGAGAAATCTACAGTTACTCTACCTAGATTACAAGTTCAGATTTATAACTGTAATTATCGGAACATTGGGATATTAACACACTGCCTGAGTACCGATCGTGAGAAATTAGGCTTCTCAAAATCATAAAGGAGAAAGCTGATTTGAAGCTACAGATCCAAGCCATTACTGGAACTGTAAAAATTTGTAAAACTTTCCAGAAGTTTATCATTTAAGTATATATGAGCATGTCTAGACATGCAACTATATGCATGAGAATACATACATACAACAAAATATATAAATCTGCATATGCACGAACTCTAAATATTGCACACATACACAAATACATGCAAAAATACCCTATTGATGTTGTTAAAATTTCAATGAAAAAGCCTTGGATATGACAGAAACTGGCTCTTCTATTGGCAAGAAATCTTGAAGTAAAAATTTATAATGTCATACATATATGCATGTATAAATGCATATGCACATATATGCATACACAAACAATAAAAAAATATATAAATACCTACATGCACATCACCATGCTACACAGAGCATGTGAAGTGAGGAACAAATCTGTGTTGAAGGTTCCCATGAGTCATGGCATATAAGATGAGTAAATCATGTGGAAATAACTCAGCTAGGAGTTGAACCTGTATTGCAGACTGTGAATTATCAGGGTCACTGTAAATGCATCATGTGTGTGAGGAGAGAGAGAGAGAGAGAGAGAGAGAGATAGCTACCTGCTTTATAGGAGGACAGGAAATTGATGAGAAAACACAGCTGGTAAGCTTTGAGAAATGCATTTCAGCAGAAGCTCAGCAGCTAACCAAACTAACAAAGAAGCATGTTTGTTCAGGGTAAAGCAAGCATTCATGTATGCAAGGAAAATCTTCACCAGAACATGGGAAAATTATAAATAATGATGGTGATGGAGATAGGTCTTTGCCTCTGTGTGTGTGTGCGTGTGTGTGCATGTGTGTGTATATGTGTGTGTGTGTTTGTCTCTCTCTCTCTCTCTCTCTCTCTCTCTCTCTCTCTCTCTCTTTCTCCCTCTTTCTGTCCCTCTCTCTCTCTCTCTGTGCATGCATGTGTATGAGTAAATAGGAGGTAGCAATTGTATGGAAATTGTTGCTTGCACGATTCATTGTTTGTGTTTCAATGTGTGACTTTATATGATTATTTAAGTGTGTTTTAATATATTTTATATTGTCATAATTGCTTGTAAAAGAGAATGTGTGTATGTGAATACCTGTGTATATCTACATGTATCGCAACAAGTGTTTCTACATTATATACATTGTGTATAGTACAGCATGTGCATATAAATATTCTACATACATATTTAACAATAGATGCTCCAACTTTTTTTAAAGACTCTGCCGGTTACGACAACGAGGGTCCCAGCTGATACGATCAACGGAACAGCTTGCTCGTGAAATTAACGTGCAAATGGCTGAGCATTCCACAGACACGTGTACCCTTAACGTAGTTCTCGGGGATAATCAGCGTGACACAGAGAGTGACAAGGCTGACCCTTTGAAATACAAGTACAACTCATTTTTGCCAGCTGAGTGGACTGAGCAACGTGAAATAAAGTGTCTTGCTCAAGGACACAACGCGTCGCCGGAATCGAACTCACAACCTTCGATCATGAGCCGAATGCCCTAACCACTAAGCCACGCGCCCTCACAAATGCTCCAACTACATACAGATGCTCAACCACAATAAATCCTCAGTCCCTGAGGATCCATTGTGGTCAAACGTTTATACATATTTGGAATATCTATCATAAGGACCCCAAAAGAACCATAATGGTGAAACAGATGTAGGGACTTTAACCTTTAGCACACTTAAGTACATCATAGCACCATACAGGTTTTCTCCCCTGTAGTTTCAGGTATATTGTATCACACTGAGAAGAGAGGTAACTCATACAGAGTCATAATGCATCTACAGTGTGCTAAAGGTAGTTTAAACTGTGCTTATCCTTAGTTTTTCTACATTTGTTCTGTAGCCCATAACTGATACCATTACTCAGTATAGTAGTTAATGACTATACAGAAAGCAGACTAGATAATGAAAACTTACATAGGGCTCTAAACATAATAGTAGCAGTCAAACACCTAATTGTACACATAATTTCTACTATATATATTTAGCTATATGTGTGTATACCTGGGCTTATGGGTATGTTTTATTTTAGTTTTTCCTTTACTCTTCTACTTGTTTCAGTCATTTGGCTGCAGCCATGCTGGAGCGCTATCTCAGAGGGTTTTATTTGAAGAAATCGACTTATTATTTGTAAGCCTAGTACTTATTTTGTCAGCCTCTTTTGCCGAACCTCTAAGTTACGGGGCACGTAAACACACCAACATCAGTTGCCAAGTGATGGTGGGGTGACAAACACAGACACAAAGACACACACATACATATATACATAAATATATACACCCCCCCACACACACACACAACAGGCTTCTTTCATTTTCGGCCTATCAAATCCACTCACAAGGCTTTGGTCATCCCAAGACTATAGTATAGGACACTTGCCCCAGCTGCCACACAGTGGGACTGAACCCAGAACCATGTGATTGAGAACCAAGCTTCTTACCACACAACCATGCCTGTACCTATATTTGTATTATTTTTTATGGACCAGTCACATGAGGAAGATTAGCACCCATGAGCCCAGGAACATCAGGGAAATTATCCTTAAACTGGTAAACTGGCCCAAATGGTTATAACAGAGTGCATTGCTAAAGGTACTGAACAGGCCAGATTATAATGTTAAACCAAGAGTTAGATTTGGCATATCTCATTATGTATCTATATAAGTGATTATGCATTATTTCAGTTGTGTCAATCTATATACTACTAAAACTCTGTGCTTGCTTGCTTGCCTGAGTGTGCTTTTCTGCAGTTTAATACAGCCAAAGTGGGATATAATGGGAAAATACTCTGAAAGTTAGGTGCCCCTGAAATGTGAGTACAAACGGAATAAAACAAGTTTTGTGTAAATCGGACCAGAGATTCCCAAGATACAAGGGTTTTTTGGGGGTACCTCATAAATAATCGAAATGTAATGGGAAAGTAACATAATCCTGAAATGGGAATATACAATACTGTGAAAATTGTTTCCATTAATGTTTATGCTTACGTTATATAACAATTCCTTTCGCATTTTTCTAGAAGTGTGTACATATGCCATAAATAAATGCTGTTACTGAAGTTTATTCTGGAAGTTCTGTTTCTATTAGATGCTGTAAATAATCAATAAAACCTTAAACATGAACTTGTAAACCTATGATGATATGAATGAATTGAAATCATCAATTGAATCATCATGAAATTAACTTTCATTTCAATGCAATGTTGAAATCAGCTTCAATGTTTTATAACCATCAGTGACCCAACAGGTCATGGATATTCTGGTTACAAATGTAATGACAGGCACACATTTATTTAGATGTCATAAAATCTTCAATTCAATATTTAATCCCTGTGCTTTTCAAGTTATGTTTTTGTTAAATCTGGAAGATGGAGCAATATTCATGGCCTTCGCAAACCCTCTGAGACATTTCAACAACTGCAGGACAGACATGTGTAAGAAGAGAATTATAGGGGACTGATGACCTGGAAAGAAAGGACTGGGTACAGAGTCACAGTATAGTGTTGCCATACAGTGTTAAGTTTAGTAGTTAATGCAAAGGGGCAGGCTACACCCAGTGGTTCTCAACCAGAGTCCATAAAGCCCCTGAGGGTCCATATAAGACTTTAAGAGGTCCACACAACAAAATAGTAAACTGGGAATCCACAATAGTATTTTAAGGGCTCCTGAAAAAATTTGCTTCAGATATGTGTATTGGTATGTATTGCAAGAAACAGTTAGATTTCTTTCTCTAACATTTTACATAGTTCAACCTACATGAGTTAATGTGTGAAAAATAAAATAGGAATTTTGAAAAAAGTTTCTATGAAACTAATTTTTAAACTTCAAATGGCTATGGAGGTCCACCAGAATAAAATAGTAATCAAAGGGATCCATAGGCAAAAACATGGTTGAGAACCCCTGAACTAGATAGACATTGGAAGAGGAGATACAAGTGAATCATGAGGGTCTGAGTGAAGATGGCATGACACCAAACAATTCTAAGGAATAGAGGTCATTGTAGTAACAGAAGAAAAGGCAAAAGGAAGGGCAGTAGGTGTGTGGATCAGGATTGAAATGAATGTCTGAGTGACCTCATGCCGATCAGCCAGGTAGGGTGTTTGCAAATGTAGCAGTAGCACTGTCCTACATGTAGGAGTGCTCTGTTGTGAACCTGAGCTGTATAGTTGTTAAAGGCAGCAACAGCAGCAGGAGCAGCAGCAGTAGCAGTGGCAGCAGCAGTAGTAGTAGTAGTAGTAGTAGTAGTAGTAGTAGTAGTAGTAGTAGTAGTAGTAGCAGCAGTAGCAGCAGCAGTAGCAGTAGCAGCCTGGGAATCAAAACCATAATCTTGCTATCATGAGCGCAACACCCCAACCAGTAGGCCATGATTTCATTAATTTTGGAGTAATGATATCTTTTAGGAAATAATATTAATAACAACAACAACAACAAAAAACAATTAGCAGTAATTTTGAGGAGAGGGTTCACTGTTACCATTGACCCCAGCACTTAATTGGTAGTTAATAGAATATGAATGTAGAATGTTAAAAGCCAAAGTAAATACTGCAAGGCATTCTGTTCAATGTCTAATTGATCCAGCAATTCCACTAAGAAGCACCAACCCAACAGAGTATGCATATAAGAGAGAGAAAGAGTGAGAGAAAGAATGGGTGAAAGAAAGAGTGAGTGAGAGAGTGAAAGAGAAAGAGATATAGTGTACATGCACGCATGTGTGTGTATGAGTCAGTGTTTGTGTGAGTGTGTGTGTGTGTGTGTGTGCATGATTCCGCAAACATACACAAGAAGTGTTTGGCATATGTATGCGATGCTAAGAGAGAAAGAAAAAGAAAGTGTGTGTGTGTGTGTTGTGGTGTGGTGTGTGCGTGCATGGGAGATGTGCATGAGTATGTTTTTGAATGAGTTACCATAGAGTGGTGGTGTGTGTGTGTGTGTGTGTGGTGTGTGTGTGTGTGCATGTTTACACGAATTTTTAAAGGATGTATGTATCTAAAGAACATATACGAGTGTGTATACACTTATGTGTTGTATGCATGTGTATATGTGTGTTTTCTGGGTGCATGAATTTACAAGTGTGTGTGTGGTGTGTGTGTTAGTTGTGTTAGGCATACAAATTAACACTAGAAATAGAAATAAGCCTAAAGTAACTACAGCAACCTCATTTACTTCTGCCGAACTATGAAGAAGTGAAGAACATGCATGAATTGTACACAACAGATGAGACATGGCTCCAAGATAAAAATCACAAAAGCCAGAAACGGCATGGCAATTGTAAGAATCACTAAACTGGATGTTGGTTTAGCATTAGGTATTTTGGACATACCTATGTGCGCATATACACACATGCATGTGTGCCTGCATGCATGTATGTGTACATGCACATTTCCATAAATAACAAAAGATGTACATATATATACATCATCATCATCATCATCATCATTAAATATATATATATATATACTATATATATATATATATATATATATATATAATATAGTTAATCCAAACAAGAAAGCACAAAGAAACACAACAACGCGAGGATGTGGAACAAATATAGTATTATTGGACAATCAGGAAAGAAGGAGGGTTTAACGTTTCGAGCGGAGCTCTTCGTCGGAAACATAGGAGAAGAAAAGATCCTAAGAAGGGAAGACAGAGGAAAAAAAATTGCCAACGGTACACATGGGATATATATATATATATATATATATATATATATATATATAATATATTATATTTAGGGTGTCTGAGAGATACCACCACGTTGAAAATAGTCAAAACCTGACTCTAAAGCCAAATTAAATGCTCATATAGCACAGGAGAGAAGACAAAAAGACAAAATAAACCAGCAAAAATTACTTGATAATTCCAGATCCTGGACTTCTGGCTTTGCATAAGAGATGCTCCGCCTTTGTCAGTGGAATATACTCAGATAGTACATAATATATAAATTTTTGCTAGTTTATTTTGTCTTTTTGTCTTCTCTCCTGGTGCTATATGGACATTTAATGTGGCTTTAGAGTCAGGTTTTGACTGCTATTTTCAGCGTGGTGGTATCTCTCAGATACCCTAAATTATGATTTTAAATAATTATTACCTTTGAAAGGTTTTTATTCCCATGCTGGCCACTTGATAAGATCGATATTTAAATATCGATCTTATCCTTATTTAATAATTTATATATATATATATATATATATATGCAAATGTATATATATATATGTGTGTGAGTATGTGTGTATGAATATGTTATGTATACATGCAAGGAAACAAATGAAGGAAAGTAGCACTCAACACACTTTGTAGGATTTACATATGTCTTGATAGCAGTTTATATATATGTGTATGTATATGTATATAAATATATGTGTATATGTGTGTGTGTGTGTGTGTGTATACATATATATATATATATATACACACATATATATACACACACACACACACACATACATGCATGTAAATACACACACACACACACACACACATTGCCCTAAAAGCAGTTAACCTGATATAAATATGTAAGCACATGACCATTTAGTTATTCCAATGATAGAGACTTGGCTCTGAGTTGGAAACCAACTCTTTCTCTTATTGGAAAGCAATTTTTAAAATAAAACCATACCATACAAAATACACATGCACACATATACATAATATACATAAATATATGTTTATATATATATATATATATATATATATATATATATATATATATATATATGCACGCATATATATGCATGTATATAACATAGTCTCCAGCCATAACGATGAGCAATGGCTGATGTTACCAGGGCAACAAACAAATAAGAAAAGGTGTAAGTTAGATATTAAAATTGGTGGATATGGTTTAGGTAGAAGCATGGCTTATCGGCAGTAGACTGGTTGGGATGTTAAATCACAATAAAAAAACTACGAATTGAATTTATCAACAATATAAAAACTAGGCAACATTTATGCTGAAAATAAAACTTTTTGAAAAGCTAAGTGGGGTAAAGAGACAGAGAGAAAAAGAGAGACAGAGAGAGAGAGACACACACACACACACACATACACACAAAAAGAGAAAAGGTGAATAAGAACGAAGTATAACCAGTCTTGAAATTTCTAGACTGGTTTCTTATAGGCAGGACAGTATAAAAGTAATCGCGATAATATCCCTTTCTACTGTAGGCACAAGGCCTGAAATTTTGGGGGAGGGGATAAGTTGATTACACCAACCCCTGTGCTACGCTGGTATTTAATTTATCGACCCTGAAAGGATGAAAGGCAAAGTCAACCTCAGTGGAATTTGAACTCAGAATGTAATGACAGATGAAATACCACTAAGCATTTCACCCAGCATGCTAACGATTCTGCCAGCTCACCAACTTTTAGTAATAATAATAATAATCCTTTTTACTATAGGCACAAGGCCTGAAATTTTGGGGGATGGGACCAGTTGATTAGATCGACCCCAGCATGCAACTGGTACTTAATTTATCAACCTTGTAAGAATGAAAGGCAATGTCCACCTCAGCTTGGTTGGGAAAAAATTCCTCAGCCACCTTATTCCCCTGACTTTGCTCCTTCAGACAACCATTTGTTTCATAGTTTACAGAATCATTTGGGGAACATAACTTTTGCAAGCCAGAAGGAGGTTGAAACTGATATTTCAGAGTTCTTCGCTTTGAAACCAAAAGAGTTTTGCATTGATGGGATTAAAAAGCTTGTAAATAGATGGAAGGAAGTCATAGATAATCAGGTAAAGTACATTGATGATTAAATTTCAATTAAATATAACATTTGATCACTTGTTTTTTTTTAATTCAAAATTCAGACAGAACTTATGGGATGACCTGATAGTATGCCCTTCCTTTTTTAAAGATAGTAGAGAGTGATTTGAAAGATATTTGGCTGCTATTTCTAACAAGCGAAGCAACCATGTACAGAGTCACCTCAATAAACAAATCAGCCCTGACTGAGTAGACCTATGATCAAATGTATTCCAGCAGTGACCATCTCATCTTTTTTGTATATCTAGGAACTAAATTATCCACTGTGTTCATCTTTCCTTAGAAATGATAAAGTGTGATTTGAGATAGATTTGGCTGCATTTTCTAACATGCCAAATGACCATAAAGATACACTTCTCCATGATATGCTGGCGTTAATACTGTAGTTTAGTTCCAGGTCACCCTTGATCAAAGGCATTTCAACAATAACTAACCCTTTTTTTTTTGTCAGTGAAAGAAACCTAGCATAACATTACCCATTATGTAACTTTCTATAATGGCAGGGTGTGAGTTGAAGAAGACTTGGTTACTATACACAGCAGGTCAAGCAACCCTATAGATAATCTAGTGTTGGTTTATCAATGACAGGTAATAGTGAACAGTGAAGTGTGAACATCGAATAGTAAATTGTATTGATCTATAAAGAAAATTGTGTTGTGTGTCTTCAGGAAAAAAAAAATGAAATTCCATCAGAAATTCATAAAAGGAGAAAGTAGATTTCATTAATTTTACTGGTGTGGCAACATTTTTGTCAGATATGTCAATACCAATTGAATTTCTTACTGGACAAATTTGACCACAAAAATAAACTCTATGGTTATTCCCTGTTCTCTAAATGAAACAGTTTTCGGTTAAAATATAAATTTGGAAGCTAATGGCTTTTTTGCTTATTGCACCAGTTTTTCGTCTGGAAATCACAAATCAATAAGTTTTGCTTCATTTATTCTGAAGAATATAACAGCAAACCAATTTTCTTTTAATCACAGTTCCTAGAAGCATTTATATATGGTTTCTTTTTTTATGCTTTTAGAATGGTCAAATAACTTAAGCAGCAGACAAATAGTCTCTTTACATTAGAACACTGAATCTGGCCAGGTGTCAACTTCACTTTTCATGTTGCTGGGGGTTGATTAAATCCAGCTACGTGTTAACATTATTTTCATCCTAGAGGGATTGATAAATCAGTACTGGTTAAGTCCTGAAATCAATTGAATTGACTGTATCCTCTCTTAACAATTATGGCTTTGTTCCACTGTTAAAAATACTTGTGGTGAGCTGGTAGAAACGTTAGCATGCCAGGTGAAATGCTTAGCAGTATTTCATCTGCCGTTACATTGTGAGTTCAAATTCCACCGAGGTCAACTTTGCCTTTCATCCTGTCGGGGTCGATAAATTAAGTACCAGTTACATGCTGGGGTTAATATAATTGACTTAATTCGTTTGTCTGTCCTTGTTTGTCCCCTCTCTGTTTAGCCCCTTGTGGGTAGTAAAGAAATAGGTATTTCATTTGTCTTTATGTTCTGAGTTCAAATGCAGCAGAGGTCAACTTAATCTTTCATCTTTTCATGGTTGATAAAATAAGAACCGGTCAAGCACTGAGGTCAATGTAATCAACTTACCTCTCCCAACCAAAAAATTGCCAGCCTTGTGCTAAATTTAGAAAGAATTATTAAAGATTGTCATATCAAGAACATGACAACCTTTAGTAAAAAGGTATCTAGTAATTGAGAGAGATATCTAAGGTTAGAAGGAACCATTAGTCATGTCTTGATGACAATGTAACAATGTCTCTAGAGCAGGTGTCATGATAAAATAATACAGTACAATTTGCAAAGTGGTTAGTGTTAAGAAGGGCATCCAGTCATAGAAATCTTGCCCAAATTAAATGTATAAATCAGACATAGTTATCCAGTCACATCTTAGAAAACAGCAACTCCAAGTAAGATCTGACTTGAACTATGACAACTCATCTAACCCATGCCAACATGGAAAGTAGAAGTAAAAGGATAATGACCAAGCTTACTACTACTACTACAACTACTATTATTATTATTATTATTATTATTATTATTATTATTATTATTATTATTATTATTATTAAGGTGGTGAGCTGGCAGAATCGTTAGCATGCCATGCAAAATGTTCAGTGGCATTTCATGTCTTTAAATTCTGAGTTCGAATTCTGCCAAGGTCAACTTTATGCTTCATCCTTTTGGGGACAATGAAATAAGTACCAGTTGAGTACTGGAGTCGATGTAATCAACTTATCCCCTCCCCAAAAATTGCTGGCCTGTGCCAAAATTTGAAATTATTATTGTTGTTGTTGTTGTTGTTGTTATTGTTATTATTATTATTATATTATTATTATTATCATTATCATTATCATCATCATCATGGTGAGCTGGCAGAAACATTAGCATGTCAGGCAAAATAGTTAGAGACATTCTGCCAAAAGTCAACTTTGCCTTCCAGCTTTTCAGGGTCAATAATATACATACCAGTTGGACAGTGGTGTTGATGTAATTGACTATCCCCCTCCCCCAAAACTGTTAGTCTTGTGCTAAAATCTGAAACCATTGTTATTATTATTATTATTATTATTACCTCTGCCTTAGCGAGGGTTGAGGTATTGTTTTTAGTTGCGTTTGTTTGTTTGTCCATGGACAAGATATCTTAAGAACCACAGGGTGGATTTGGATGAACAGTTTAACAAAAGAGGCCAATACTATTAACAGCAGACTTTAAAAAAATAAACCCTTTAAAGCAGTGCTCCAGTATGGCCACAATCCAATAACTAAGACAAGTAAAAGATAAAAAATAACAATCAAAGAATGAGCCAGTATGATAGATTTGATTAGCCTCTCCCAATCATTAACCCTTTAGTTTTTTAACCAGCCATATCCAGCCAAAATATTCTACCAAGTTTTATGTTCAAACTGGCCAGATCTGGCCTCTCACACCAACCCTACAATATCATTGTAAAAATTAACAGTTGGCTCATCAAAATTTCAAAAGCTACAAGATAATGCATGGTTAATTCAAAACAATGTGAATAAATAAGCATTACATTTGACAGAATTATCTGAATGCTAAATGGTTAAATGTTTAGCCTTGTATTTCTGTAAGGAATTATTATTATTATTATACTTACTCTAAAGGTAACAACCTAAAACTGAGTTTACAAACTAATGAGGGTGCCGCTGTTCACCATGCTAGAAATAGCAGCCAAATCCCTCTCAAACTGCACCCTACAATTTTAAAACAGAGAGAAGACACTGACTGGATAATATAATCCTTCATACAGACCATATGTCTCAAGAAAAGACAATACAGTCTTGGATTAAGCACCATTGGTTGTTTATATGTTTGCTCATTCAGGGTTAACTGATGACTAAATAACAACAAACCTGACATAGAAGAGAAGCAGAAATCGTTGAGTACCATTCTATCATGTTTCAGGAATTAGTGGTGGTGGTCAGAGGAGGAGGTATCTCAGCCTTTTGTCCCTTGAAAGGTTGATAAAATAAGTATCTGTGATGCACTCATGCACGGGAGTTCAGTTTAATCAGCTATATTCCTCTTCTCTAACACATTTTCGATCTTAAGTCAATGTGATAAATCAATATATGATGTGGAAGAAACCGAAGGACCAAGGGGTGGGAGGAGAAAGAGCAGGAGGAGGAGAGTAAGGGAACGGAGAGAATAATGGAAGAAGAAGAAGAAGAAGAAGACAGCAAAAACGACAATGACAAGAAGTAAGTAAAGAGGAATAAGAAGGTTGTAAAACAAGGGTGAAAGAAAGCGAAAAAGATGAAGGAGACAAGAATGCCAAGACAAAAAACAAAAAAGAAAGATGAAGAACAAGCAGTGTGAAATGGTAATATATAAAAAAAAATATAAAAATAAATAAATAAATAAAAAGCTGATCCATTTGATTTGAACAAGTGTCTGATTGAGGCATTTGTAATGACTGCAAGAAATCTGTTATTTCTCTTGAATTCGATCGGCATTTCCTGCCAAGAGAAAAATTACAAACTGAAACAGGAGACACTTTGACAGCTTTTAATTAGATAAGCAGAGAGCTGAATCATGATTTTATTTGGTTAATGGTTGCTGCTTAATGCCGCAACCCGATTATTAGAGTTTCACTCAGCGACAAATGTAATCCATTATACTGCTGGCCTTTTAACTGCAACAGAACCAACATTTCATTTATATGGCTATTATGTATGGAACAACTGCAAGGAGATAGACTATTATTTTAGTCAAGAGAAGAGAGAGAGAGACAGACAGAGAGACAGATACTTTTGAATTCTATAGATTCTGAAACTGTTGCAATGATATATAGGTAGAGAAATGGACAAGATATACTTAGCTGAAAATTACTGACCTTGCAGAGAATTAGAAAGAAGAGGAAAAGAAGAAAAATAAAGAATTAGAAGCAGGTGGTGGGTTGCAATAAAAACTGCATTATTTGGCACTGTTTCTGTTATAACCTTTGATGTCCAAAATAGCTTACCATGCATTACTAAAAATGAAGAACCAACAAGCCGACTTATTTTGGAAGCTCAAGAATTTAAACAAAGTCATTCAATTTCTCTGATAAGGCATACATACATTGTTACAATACAGTTCAGTGGACAGAGTAGCTTCTAATATTCTTGTTCAAGACTGGACTACCATTGGTGAATAGCAATTACATTATTATATAAATAGCAATTTCTCACATTGTCCTAATATCACAGATTGAGGCATTGACTTACTCTTTAGTACATGTTATATCTATCCATCTATCAATCTATCTATCTATCTATTCATCTATCTATCTATCTATCTATCTATCTATCTATCTATCTATCTATCTAATCATCTATCTATCTATCTATCTATCTATCTATCTCTATCTCTATCTGTGTGTGTGTGTGTGTACATGTATGCATATCTATATGTATGCATGTGCATGTATCTACCTGATATCTTTTAGCAGTTTCAGTCAGTAGAGTGTGGTCATGCTGGGGCACTGCCTTGATAGGGTTTAGCTGAACAAATCAACCCCAGTACTTCTCTAAGCCAGATACATGTTTAATTGACGTCTTTTTGCTGAACTACTAAGTTATATGTATGTAAACAAACTAACACTGGATGTTAAGTGGTGTTGGAAAACTAACACAGAGACACACACACAAAGACTCACAAACACACACACACACACACATATGCATGTATGTATACAACAGGCTTCTGTCAGTATTCATCTACCAAATCCACTCATATGTGTATGTCATTATTCAGTTTATTTCAAGATTTCTTGCCAATAGAGAAAGAACTGGTTTCTAACCTAGATCCAAGGTTCCTTCATTGGAATTTCAACATCAACAACAGGGTATTTTTGTATGTATGTATGTGCAGATTTGTATGTTTTAGGTATGTGTTCTCATGCATATAGTTACATATCTATACATGCTCATATATATCTAAATGATAAACTGGAAAGTTTTACAAATTTTTACAGTTCCAGTGATGGACTGGATCTGTAGTCTTCGAATTAGCTTTCTCTTTTCTGGTTTTGAGAAGCCTAATTTCTCAAGATTGGTATTTAGGCAGCGTGTTACATATCCCAGGGCCTCAATAAATACAGGTATAAACCTGAACTTGTAATCTGGATAGAGTAACTGTATGTAAGAATGTATGTATGTATGTATGTATGATGTATGTATGTATGTACATAGGTATGTACGTATGTATGTATGTATGTATGTATGTATGTATGTATGTATGTATGTATGTACGTATGTATGTATGTATGTATGTGTATGTATGTATGTATGTATGAATGTATAACTCTTTATTCTGAAGCTTATGTATAGATGTATATTGAGTATTAACAATAAGTTATTAGTATGCCTAAATGAAATCATCATATACATGTATGTATGTACTTATTAGCTGAGAAGCCATAGTGTTACTCAAGAGCCTAGGGTTATATCAAAATGCAGTTGACAACAGCATTTTGATGATGGATTTTCGTACAGTTTTCATCAACTAAATTATTCACAGAGCATTATTTGGCTCAGAGCTACCCTATAAGATACTTGCTCAATGTTCTACACAGCAGGACTGAATCCAAAAATCACATGGTTGAAAAGCAAACTTCTTAACCACAGAACTATACCTGCAATAGATAAAGCAATAATATATATATATATACTGTTTCCTATATCTTCTGATGTTTACACGAACCCTAATATCTTAGTCTTTATCTTGGGTTTTCTCACACTGTGAGACATGCAAGGCAGCCAACTTCTACCAATGTGATCAATCGACAAAATATGCATGTGTGAAAAACATATACAAAAGATGCTGGTGGTGATCCGAGTCAGTAAAAATTATTTCGAAAAATTCACTAGTGTGGATAATTTCATATGAATTTTTGATTTCAAAGAGCTGAAAATTATTTTATCTCTCTTTGAAATGAAAAGTCTGTTCCGAAATGTCAGATTCTTCTTCACCCAATGGTGTTATAAACTTATCCAAACTGATGACTTTCACTGTAAGGGAGTGAATTTTAAAATATTTTGGATTTCTTGAGATGACACTTATAATTGTGCTTAAATATCCCAAGGAATAGTTGTTATATTAGCTCCAGGAATACTTAACACAGGTGGAGAGATGTTTCTAAAATGTAATTTTAACAACAGCTTCATTCTAGGAACAAAGAATTCCTCTGTACACACACACACATGCATATATATATATATATATATAATGTGCATATGTAAGTACATACATATATATATAACACACACATATACATATACACACACACATATATATATATATATATATATATATATAATCAAAATAAGCAATAATATATATAAGGAAAATATGTCAAGGTAGAAAATGCTAAAATAATTTTATCATAAAAAACATTTTCCATGTTACTGCTTAGACAGAGACAAGCAGAAACAAGGAAAATACCCTTTGTATTTGAATACTGTGAAAATATTCTTTTAAAAAACTTTTCATTTAATTTTTCCAAAATTTAATTGTTTTCCATACTTAGAGTTGAAAAAGTCTCAATGACTGAAATATGTTTGCCCTCCCCACTATCGCTTGACAACCAATGTCGGTGTGTTTATGGCCCCATAACGTAGCGGTTCAGTGAAAGAGACTGATAGGATAAGTACTAGGCTTAGAAAAAATAAGTCCTGGGGTCGATTTGTTTGACTAAAGGTGGTGCTCCAGCATGGCCACAGTCAATGACTGAAACAAGTAAAAGGAAAGAACAAAAGAATATATATATATATATATATATATATATATATATATATATATCTGTAAGATAAAAGAAAACAAAAATAAAGTGTATGTGTGTATATTATTTTGAAATGCTGGCTAAAGGTCAGTCACTCTTTTGTCAACATCCATCACTCTCTACCAATGCCATCTCAACTGTTCATTACTCTCTCTCTCTCTCCCTCTGTCTCTCCTGTTCAAGCTAACACTATATTTATATACTGCTAACCACCACACACACACGCACATACACATTCTCTCTCTCTTTCTATGTGACTCGTTACTGACACTCATCACTCACTCTTACCACCAACCATTTCTACTATTATCCATCATTCGAATTCTCTCTTACCAGCAACATGTAGCAGCTGCTACTGATTGCCATAAGTGTATCTCTTCTATTACTCCATCTAGCATTCCTTCTCCCCCCCCCATCCACACTGTCATCCCAATCACCTTATTTCTTTCACCAAATTCACTCTCCTTTCCCACACTCCCTTCTGCAGTTCCTCTACCTACTCTATTTATCATGTAACCTTGAATGAATAAAGGCAATATACAGTAAGGAGGTTTCTTTTGTCTTGCAGAGCATAAGGTAGCCTCACTCATGTTGGTGCCATGATAGAATTCATCTGGTACAATCTGAACAGTAGTTGAAGAATAAGAAAAGGCAGTGTAGGGTTAAGAGGACACTTTAGTCATGTTCTACCTAAAACAAGGCAACCTCTCTGTTTCCAGTGCTTCTATACAATATTCCCATTACACTTTAAAGTGATTGGTGTTTGAGAAAACATCTAGCTGTAGAAACCATGTCAAAAATATGATGTACTAGTGAGACATAATCACTCAAACTATCTGTGGAGGAAGAGGGTAGTATTTCTGAGTGGGTAAAGGGTAAAGTGTAAAGACCCCCTAGAAAGTTTCCCTCCAAGGCACAAGTCTGAGCAAGGTTGTCTACGGAAGACCAGCAGTTGCCCGTGCATACCAGCTTTCCCTCTCCACACAACTGATGTTTTTCAAGGGAAAGGCAAAGGCCGATACAGCTTAGCACCAGTGACATTGCAACTCATTTCTACAGAAGACTGAACTGGAGCAACATGAAAAATAATGTGTCTTGCTCAAGAAACAACACATAGCCCGATCCAGGAATCAAACTTACTACCACATGATTGTGAACCTGGCACTCTAACCACTGAGCCATGTACTTTCACTTTTCAATAAGAACTGACTTTCATGACATGTAAAGTAGAGGTAATGTAATGATGATAGTAGTGAAGATGATGATGACAATGATGATGATGACAATAACAGCAAAAACGATGATGATGATGGTGATGATGATGATGAAGTCTGCATGTGATTTCATTGATGTTAATCAGAAAAGAATGTGTAAACATTGGCAAGGAAACCTAAATTTGGTATGCTGCATGTTAAACACATAAATGATTAGTTCCAAATAAAAAAACCTCATGTAGGATTTGTTCCACTGAATTTCACAAAGAACCACTTGTCACATCTACCATAAAAAATACAGTGAAGTAGTGACTGACCAACTGAAAATTGTTCAACAATTGCAATATGAAATAAGCAAGTATTTATACAGGATTTATATTTATTAATGCAAAAATCTTTTGTAAATGTTATTTTTGTTGAGTGCTTTCACTACACAACCAAACAAAGCTCAGAGAATCTTAGGTTACGTAAAGTGTTTTATTTTGATTTTTTGTAGTTTCTATTTTGACTTTTATAATTTCTTTTGTGTTTGATTTTGTATTTTCTATTGAAGGCATGTGGCCTAGTGGTTAAGGTGTTGCACTCACAACCACAAGATCGTGGTTTCAATTTCCTGAGCAGTAGTGCATTGTATTCCTGTGCAAAACACTTCATTTCCCTTTGCTCTTGGGCATGTCTTCTGCTATAGTCTCAAGCCAACCAAAGCCTTGTGAGTGGATTTGGTAGACGGAAACTGAAAGAAGCACATATATATATATATATATATATATATATATGTATGTATTTATGTATCTATGTTTGTCCTCCCACCATCGCTTGACAACCAATGTTGGTGTGTTTACATGCCCGTAACTTAGTGGTTCAACAAAAGAGACCAATAGAATAAGTACTAAGCTTACAAAGAATAAGTCCTGGGGTTAATTTGTTTGACTAAAGGCAGTGCTCCAACATGGCTACAGTGAAAGAATAAAAGAATAAAATAAATATTATTAGAAATTGCATTAAAAAAAATTAGTAAAATATTCTGTATATTGTAGAAACATAAACAATTTATTACACCAATTTTAACAACAAAATCTCATATGGACCTCAAAGGTCATACAGGCCCCAGTTGAGAACCATTGCTATAGAGCAGTGATTCTCAACCGTATTTTTCCTACAGACCCCTTTGATCCCCATTTTACTGAGATGGATCCTCATAACCATTCAGTATTTTTTTAAAAATCTTACTATATTTTCATAATTAAATATTATAAGTAATTGTATAACCAGTTTATTGCACATAAAATTTAACAACAACATATGGACCTTGGTTGAGAATCACTACAGTTGTCAGCAAAGCTCTACCTCAGGTTTAAACTCATCACACATCAAGTGGGCATCTTATACAACTATGAGAGGTTTCACACATTACGACAACATGGATTACATATAAAGCATTAGCATTTCTATGTTTACATATGTGGGATAGATTTCCCCTTTCAAATTTTACACTTATGAATTGTTAAAACATGCATTCTTGTAGGTTTATCAATGGGTGGCGTTCTCAACATTAAACCACTCAAGTATGAAAAATGAATCTAGCTAAGCAATGTGCCCGCCTAGCATAACAGCAAGGAGAACACAATGTTTACAACAAGATTTTAATATGTGAAGTGCAGCTCTGCACATTAACCTCACAACAATCATCATCAACCTATGTATAACATATATGATAGTATACACTTATACAATATGAATACATGTATACATATACATATATATAATCTGTGTCTAATACATATTTATGCATATATATTATATATTATATATACATATTATATATATTATATGTATTATATATACATATTATATATATTGCCAGTACTACATGACTGGCCCCCGTGCCGGTGGCACATAAAAGCACCTACTACACTCTCAGAGTGGTTGGCATTAGGAAGGGCATCCAGCTGTAGAAACTCTGCCAGATCAAGATTGGAGCTTGGTGTAGTCATCTGGTTTGCCAAGTCCTCAGTCAAATAGTCCAACCCATGCTAGCATAGAAAGCATATGTTAAACAATGATGATGATGATACATATACATAGGGGTATACAAACACACATGTACACACAAGCATGCATATATGTATGCAAATATGTTTGTGTGCAGACAGTTCAAATAAAATCTCCCAAAACACACACACACCAAAATATTCTATATATGTGTCTATATATGTTTTGTGTGTGTACACACACATACTTATACACATTTATACATGTAAAAAGCACCCACTACACTCATGGAGTGGTTGGCATTAGGAAGGGCATCCAGCCGTAGAAACATTGCCAGATCAGACTGGGCCTGGTGCAGCCTTCTGGCTTCCCAGACCCCAGTTGCACCGTCCAACCCATGCCAGTATGGAAAGCGGACGCTAAACGATGATGATGATGATGATACATATATATATATATATATATATATATATGGATACAACTATGCAGAAGCTATACAGGACACTGTTGTACATATAACTTTGTGTGTGTGCACACAAGTATGTGCACATGTGCATGTGTGTGGCTGACACAATTCAAAAATACAGGAACACCATACTCACTACATATATAGTAAAGTTAATACTCACATCACCAATTAAAACTAAGCATTTTTTCACTGTTGTTATTTCAAGCCTCCTACCATTGTAACTATCTGATATGGCTCATCATGTCAGTTGTGTCAAAAATTGGTCACGTGGAGCTCAGTGGAGAGTCAAGGAAATATCTCAGATTTAATTGCTCTTCGTGTGTGTGTGTGTGTGTGTGTGTGTGTGTGTGTGCGCGCGTGTGTGTGTAAGAGCAATTAAAACTGAGATATTTCTTTAACTCTCCTCTGAGGTTTGCATGACCAATTTTTTACACAACTAGAACCGTGTATGATAGTTAAAGTAATGGGAGGCTTCATACAAATATATATATATATGTACATACACACAAATATATATATATATAAATATATATATATAAATATACATATATATATATATATAATATATACACAAATATATACATATGCACACACACACACACACACATAGACAGACAGAAAAACAGATAGATGTACATATGTACATATACATGTATATACACACACTTATACATTATATCAATATATATATATAAATATATATATATATATCTGACTGAATTGCCTTCATCAGACTGCATGCTGAAGGCAACTAAGTCACAGTATTGTCAACCTTTTTCTAGTAAAAATAAATTAGATATTACTACTTAAATGTATAGAGTGTACCTTCATTTAATACTTGTCTTTTTATTTTACATGCCTATACATAAAAGCAAACATTATATATATTATATACATATATTAACAAGCACAAATACACACACACACACACACACATATGCACTTGTATATATAAATATATACATAATTTAAAGTAAATAGTCAGAGATATAAATTCTAAAGCGCTTACCAAATATTTGAAGCAGGGTAAATAAACAATTATATAGATACATTTTATTGAAAGAAAAAAATAATAAAATAAAATAAACAACCTCGCAAAAATAGCATAATAATCCTAAAAAGCAGTATGAAACATCGAGCTACTTGAAAATGATTTATAGACACTAATTAGCAAATGAAAAATAACATTTATTCTCAAAATCATTGTTGCATGGTAGTTTAGTAAATGTAATTACCAAATGAATGTAAGCCATATAATAAATAAGACTATTGGCAAAAAATAAATAAATAGATAAAGGAAAGCTTTTTTCCTATACTATTAGTCACAGTAGTAGCATTATTAATACTAGTATTAATATAATTATTATATTATTATTTCTGCATTAATTTTTTTACATCACATTTTTTTCTACTTTCACTGGTTTCCTAATTAATTAATTGACATTAACCCTCTCATAGCAGATTTTGTGATTTTTTTTCTTAAAGGAAAGGATAGAAAGATAACCATAGAAAAAAAGAATGGTAACAATATGATAAGCTTTAATCATCTCATCAAAAATATTAACATTATTATTGTCATTATTATTATTGTTGTTGTTGTTTTTACAGTTGTTGCTGATGTTGTTAGGTCTACTTTGCCTGTCATCCTTTCAGGGTCAGTAAAATAAGGACCAGTTGGCACTGGGGTTGATGTAATCAACTTACCCACTTTCCCCAAAATTGATGGCTCTGTGCCAAAATATGAAGCCATTATTATTATTATTATTATTATTATTATTATTATTACTATTTAAGTGGTGAGCTAGCAGAATGGTTATAGTGCTGGGTAAAATGCTTAATGACATTATGTTCTGTCTTTCCTTTCATCATTTCAGGGTCAATGAAATACAAACCAGTTGAGCAATGGGTTTGATGTAACTGACTTATGCCCTCCCCTAAAATTGCTGGCTTTGTGTCAAATTTTGAAATCCTTATTATGATTATTATTAAGGTGGTGAGCTGGCAGAATCATTAGCAAGCCAGACAAAATGCTCAGCAGCATTTGCTTTATTTTCTGAGTTCAAATGCTGCTGAGTCTGACTTTGCCTTTCATCTTTTTGAAGCTGGTAAAATAACTACCAGTTGAACACTGGGATCGATGTTATCAAGTAACCCACCCTCCCTTCAAATTTCAAGCCCTGTCCCAATATTAGCAAGAATTAGTAGTAGTGATGGTGGTGGCAGCAGCAGCAATGGTGGTGGTGGTGGTGGTGTTTGAGAAGGGAATTGGCAGAATCAGTGATGCATCAGACAAAACTGTCCCTTTCAATCCTAAGCTGAAAATCCTGCCTAAGATCAACTTTGTCTTCTATCCTTTATGATTTTGAATAAGTGATTGTGAAGCAAAATTATTACCACAAGAATAATTGTGCGTATATATATATATGTATATATATATATATATATGTGTGTGTATCAGTTGAATAAAGTTAAGTTTTATACTTCTAAGAGGTATAAAAAAGAAGTCAGTTATTTTACTACAGTTGTCAAAACTCAACTGTCAGTGAAATACGTTTTGAAATCTGATGATTACTATAAACATATGAAAGCACTAATTGAACTTTATGAACATTACAAAATATTCTTTTAATGTTTAACACATTTCAAAATTGTAAAAATATTTTTTTAAATACAATAATAAAAAAACACGAAAACCAGACCGTGTTTTAACTTTATTCAACTGACATATTATTCTATACACATTTACACAAGTTCGCAAAATATATACATATATATATATATATATATATATTATATATATATATATATATATATATAGTTTCTCATTGTGTTCGACGTTTTTTTGGTGTCCTGTACCCATATATGCATGTATATATACATGTAGAGGTAGGTACGTACATATATGTATGTATATATGCATATGTTTTATTTATTTATTTATATATGACTGAACGCACGCATCCATTTCTAAGTAAGATTGTTCTTAATATTAATAATGATGCACACTCTTAACCTTTCTCTCCCCCTTCTTTTGGCTTTCCTTTTCTTCTACCTTACTGTCTCTCTCTCATTCTTCATTCTTTTCTCTACCACCATCCCCGTTTTTTCTCTCCCTTTCTCTTACTCCTCCTCCTCCGTCCCGTCGCGGTCACGTGATGAGATGCCTATTTCTGTCTTTTCTTCTCCAGCTTCCTCCAAGTAGGGACGGTAAAATCTGTTTCTCTGCCGATCCCAAAGAATAGCGTTCGTAAAATTTTTTTATCTCGTTTGGCTTAACAGCCTTTCTTGTTTGTGTTACTGTTATTCTCTGTTGTCCTGTTTATATTTTGTACTGTCGCTACTGTCCTGTTTTTGTTACCATTTTTACCCCTCCGTGAAAAAATCTCAAATTTTATTTAATTTGATTTTCGCGGGAAGGAAAATTTCATTGAAGTCATGTATTGCCTGACCTTCGAAACGTGGAGTAGATGAAATTAAGGTGACTGATGAAGGAGAATTTTCCTTGTTTGTATGTCCTGTACTCTATTTTCTCATAGTTTAAAAAAATGTCCATTTCTTCGGTTTTGTGTTTATGTTTTCGTTTCTCATTGTGTTCGACGTTTTTTTGGTGTCCTGTACCCATATATGCATGTATATATACATGTAGAGGTAGGTACATACATATATGTATGTATATATGCATATGTTTTATTTATTTATATATATATATATATATATATATATACATATATTTACACACACACACACACACACACACATGCATGCACATTTATATTACAGCTGGCAGAAACGTTAGCACGCCAGGCAAAATGCGTAGCCATATTTCGTCTGTCACTACGTTCTGAGTTCAAATTCCGCCGAGGTCAACTTTGCCTTTCATTCTTTCAGGGTCGATAAATTAAGTACCAGTTACGCACTGAGGTTGATATAATCAACTTAATCCATTTGTCTGTCTTTGTTTGTCCCCTCTGTGTTTAGCCCCTTGTGGGTAGTAAAGAAATATATATTACATTTATTGCAGTGTGTATGTGTGTCCTTGTGTGATAAATGTCCATGTATATATTGAGGCACACAACTTAGTGACTACACAGTGTTGGACTGACAATCATAAGACTGTGGTTCTGATTCCTGGACCGGGCAATGTGTTGCGTTCTTGAACAGTGCACTTCATTTCATGTTGCTCCAGTCCACTTGACTGGCAAAAATGAGTAATCCTGCAACAGGCTGGCATCCCATCCAGTGGGGAATATATGTGCCATGGAAACCAGAAAGTCAGCCCCATGAGTCTATATGACTCATGAAGGATCATGGGGATAACAAGTTTGCTTCACAATCATCTGTGTATCTGAGTGTTGGATTATTTTCAAAAAGTAAAAAGAAATGAATTTGCACAGTATTCTGGATACAGAATACCTACTTTAAGTCTTTTACTGCTGCGTGCCAACTGAACTCAGTATCAGAACAGCCCATTAATGCTTGCACCAACAGTCATTAGAGTGAAATATGGCTACTGACAGTTTGTGAGAGAGAAAACAATAACGATACAAAATGAGAGTAGAATAAATTATTTCAGAGAAGTGTGAATATATTTGTGACAATACTTGAGTATTTTCAAGTATTTTCAAAGTCAGATTAAGTTCCTCAGATTGTTTCATGTATCAATATCGTATGTTTGCAAAAACAGAATGTATCAAAAGTAAAATATACAAATACACATGCACACATACTCACACACACTCACTCATATATGCACTCTCCCTCACACACACACTTTCATACACACACACACACATGTCCATATAGTTTTTAGAATATAAGAACACAATTTTAGTCTTCTTACAAAAAGTGGACAAAGTGGTTCCACCATAGGCTTTTAAATCTCAGTGGGAGAAAAATTACATCAATCTGATTAGTTTCCAGTCTTACTAAGCCTTCATCAGAGAAAAGAAGTCTGTCTTTAGTACAGAGAGAGATTAGTAGCTTATAGTTGTATATAGTGTACACAAACTAGGACTTAAGTAAACTGCTCACTTTAATATGTATAACAATGGATACACTGACAACATAGCTTGGTTTTATTGGCTGGATGCTACTCCTGTCACAAATCATTTCTTGTTCATATGGACTGGTGCATTTTTATCATGCCACTACCATTAGAGATGTAGTCTTCTATGACTGAAAAATTATACCCCTCACCACTACACCTTTTTTTCATAAGCTATCTTCTACGTCCCTCTTCAGCTGAGCATTCCTATTTTTTCAGACTCATAGGTATTGGTACCATGTAAAAAAAGCACTCGTGCCAGTTCCACATAGGAGCCCCTAGGCCAATGCTGTGTAAAGGTACTCACTACACTCTGTAAAGTAGTTGGTGTTAGGAAGGGCATCCAGCCATAGAAACCATGCCAAAAACAGGCATGAACCCAGACAGTTTTTCAGCTGGCCAGTCCCAGTCAAGCAGTCCAACCCATGCCAGCATGGAGACCGGATTGATGATGATGATGATAATAATGATGATGGCGATGATGATTATATTGAGTTTATTCAGACTGCCAAAATTCTTAGATGAATTATTCCCACTGTTGCTATGAAGCCATACCTCTTCAAATAGATAAGGCAGGGAAATTGCTATGTTTCAAGCAACTCTCATACTTTGGCAAAAGGGCAAAAGAGGTGGAGGGTCAGTATGAAGCAGATGACCAGTGGTAATGCAAAAGAATTCATAGTACAAGGCAAGAGTACATTAGAATTGGGTATATGGTAAGAGAGGGGGGATTTCGATACCATGTTATTAGTTTAGACTAGTGGTTCTCAACTGTTGTTTTATCTATGGATCTCTTTGGTTATTGTTTTACTCTAGCGAACCCCCATAGCCATTTGATGGTTAATCCTTTAGCATTCAGATTATTCTGTCAAATGCAATGCTTAGTTATTCTCGTGGTTTTCCATAAGTCATGAATTCTCTCACAATTTGGAGATTTCGATGATATAACTGTTGATTTTTAGAATGAAATTGTTAGGTTGGTGTGAGAAGCCTGATCTGACCAGTTTGAACATAAAACAGCAAGAATGCTTTGGACAGGTGTGGCTAGTTTAAATGCTAAACGGTTAAATGCTACTTTTATTGATACTTCTTTCGAAATTCCTATTTTGCTTCTCACTCATCCTCTTACTCTCTTTACTCTTTTACTCTTTTACTTGTTTCAGTCATTTGACTGTGGACATGCTGGGGCACCAGCTTTAGTCGATCAAATTGACCCCAGGATAAATTCTTTGTAAGCCTAGTACTTATTCTATTGGTCTCTTTTGCCGAACCACTAAGTTACAGGGGCGTAAACACATCAGCATCGGTTGTCAAGCGATGTTGGGGGGCCTGACTCAGACACACAAACACACACACACACACACACACATATATATATATACATACATATATACAACGGGCTTCTTTCAGTTTCCATCTACCAAATCCACTCATAAGGCTTTGGTTGGCCCGAGGCTATAGTAGAAGGCACTTGCCCGAGGTGCCATGCAGTGGGATTGAACCCAGAACCATGTGGTTGGTAAGCAAACTACTTACCACACAGCCACTCCTGCGCCTCACTCTCACGTAGATTAGCAATAACACTCACTGAGAAAAGATGCTTCAGTGGCCAGAAACATGTTGAACTATGTAAAACATTAGTGAAAGAAACCAAGTTATTTCTGCAGTAAATACATTTGGATCCCTAAAAATTATGCAAACCCCCAATTTACTATTTTGCTACTCCCAAGTTTTATATGGATCCCCCACCCCCAGGGGTCATAGGGATCCTGGTTAAGAACTACTGATTCAGACTATTAGCATACTTGCCAGTATAGGAGGTTGGATAGAGAGGGTAGAATCCAACCATGATATGCATACATAGAGATATCTGCCAGCTCATCTCCCTGATTTTATCAGTCACACACACACACGTGTGTGTGTGTGTGCATGTGTATATATCCACACACAATAAATATGTGCACATGTTTGTAAGTGGGGCATTTCTCTTCCTCTCTTTCAAT
>NW_021833836.1:42500-54554 GCF_006345805.1 Octopus sinensis
ATACTACTGTTACTATTAATGATAATAATCATAATGATAATGGTTTCAAATTTAGGCACAAGGCCAGTAATTTCAGAGGAGGGGCTAAGTCAATTACATTAACCCCAATGTTCCACTGGTACTTATTTTATCGATCTTGAAAGAATGAAAGGCAAAGTCGACCTTGGCTAAATTTGAACTCAGAACATAAGGATGGATGAAGTCTCGCTAAGCATTCTGCCACCTTGCTGCTTTAATGATAATAAAAATAGTCTTGATAATAAAAATAATAATGATCCTTTCTACTAAAGGCACAAGGCCTGAAATTGGGAGGAGAGGATTAGTCAATTATGATAATGCCAGTCTAGCCAATTACACATTGACCCCACAAGCTTAACTAGAACTTATTTTATCAACCTTGAAAGAATAAAAGATAAAGTAAACCTCAGTAGAATTTTAACACAAAATATAAAGATCATAACTTTGCCCTAAATGGGATGCTAGTCCAATGCAGAGCTCAAGGCCAGCAATTTTGAGTGCAGGGGACATGTTGAGCATTTGATTGGTTCTCATTTTATCGACCCTCAAAGGATGAAAGGCAAAATTAGGATTGGTGAAATTTGAACTGAGAGCATAAAGCACCAGAAGTAATCCTGCTAAGAATTTTGTCCAATGTGTTAACAATTCTGTCCAGCTCACCACCATTATTATTTCATATTCCTGTTCAATTCAATTCAAGCAAACAAAGCTTCAAAACTCTTGAATCTTAAACATATTGTTCCTGTCTAATACTTTGTAATACGCTTGACAACTGATGCTGGTGTGTTTACGTCCCAGTTATTTAGCGGTTTGGCAAAAGAGACTGATAGAATAAGTACTAGGCTTACAAAGAACAAGTCCTGGGGTCGATTTGCTCGACTAAAGGTGGTGCTCCAGCATGGCACAGTCAAATGACTGAAAAAAGTAAAAGAGTAAAGAGCAAAGAGTTCAAAAATGGGCAGATGAACTTAGGAGGGGAAGACAGAGTCTTGAAGATGTCCCAATGTTTGGACGTCCTATAACTACCTCGACAAAGGTAATCACTGATTGTGTTCACCAATGGTGATGGATGAGAGGCTATAAATCAAATAGCCAGTGCTATTAACATATCTTGTGAAAAAGTTAAGAATATTCTATACAATGAACTTAGTATGATGAAGGTTTCCCCTCAGTTGGTGCCACATCTTCTGACACCTGATCAAAAGCACACCAGACTATTCACATCACAGGAAAATCTGATATTGTTTGAGGCAGATCCAGGTGGTTTCCTTGAACGTTTCCTAACTCAGGATAGGTGTTGGATTCATCACTTTGAGCAACAGGCAAAGTGACAATCTATGCAGTAGAAACAACCCTCCTCATCTGCTCCTAAGAAGGCGAAGGCCATTTCATCTGCAGGGAAACTGATGGCCTCAGTTTATTAGGATGCAAAAGAAATTGTTTATTGACTATCTTCAAAAAGGCCATACCATCAAATGTAGAGTAATATGCTAACTTGCTGAGGCAGTTATGAAAAGCTATCAAGGTCAAACATCTAGGAAAACTGATGAAAGGGGTCTTGTTTCATCAGGACAAAGCTCCAGCACATAAGTCCTTCATTTCAATGGCTATTGTGCATGACTGTGGATTTGAACTGGTTGATCAGCCACCTTATCCTCCTGATTAAGCTCTATCTGAAGTGGAAGGGAAAGTCAATCTTGGTGGAAGTTTAGGCAGGGGGGGGGGAGTCAATCTTGATGGAATTTAGACTTAGACTGTAAAACAGACAAAATTCCACTCAGCATTTTGTCCAGTGAGCTAATGATTCTACCAGCTCACCACCTTAAGAGTAATAATAATTATTTCTACTATAGGCACAAGGCCTGAAAATTTGGAGGAGGGAGCTAGTCATTTTCATTACCCCAAATGCTCAACTGGTACTTAATTTATCAAACCTGAAAGGATGAAGGGCAAAAATCAATCTTGGCAGAATTTAAACTTAGAACGTGCAGATGGATGAAATGGCAGGACAAAATGCAACTAAGTATTTTGCTCAACATGCTAACAACCCTGCCAGCACACCACGTTAAGAATAACAATGATGATGATGAGGATGATGAAGATAATGATGATATAAAAAAGCATTTTTTTTTTTTTTTTTGAGAAATAAAATATTTCCTTATTTACTCTTCCCTCCTCACTTCCCTCTAGAAAATACCAAGCAATCTTTCTGAAGTCTTCTAATATTTTTTTTTCAGATAATGCACACACATTTACTGCTTTACCATCAACAGTGAGGGTGAGGTGGTCATCTAAGTTATCTTCAGGCAGCTCAATGTTAGAATCATTTTGTTAAACGTCTCCACATCATTAATCAGAGATTTAGAATAAAGACTACAATTCATAAATAGATAAATTATTTATTTATATGATCAATTCACAACTTGGAAATTATATTAAACCTTTAAATAAAAACATCATCTAGTTTAAACACCTACCCCACCACCACTGCCTGGCCCTTGAGTGCCTTTAGCAGAGTTTTCTACTCAGCTGTAAGCATGTGGACCAAGGTTCTTTTCTGAGAATATTGCAATTTTTCTGTCTTCTCTCTTGCACCATCCCACTACCACCACCACTACCACCTCCATCACTAGTCTTTCGAAGCCATGAAAAAAAAAAGGTCATGAGCACTAACCTTCCTTCTCTGATTAAGAAAAAACATTTTTTTCTTTAAATAAATATAGAAGGCTCCACCGCTTCTTCAGCCCAGCAACCACCACTATAACAACACTCCCATAAAAATGAAAGTAAAATCATCAGCTTATCTTAACAAAAGAGAATATTTACCACTTCTAAAAGACTTTACAGATTTTGTTTTTCTTGTTTTGTTTGTTTGTAAGTTTTCTTTTTGTTTTTTGATATTTTTCTGAGTTTTTTTTAGTTTTTTGGTTTTTTTTTCTGTTCTTCAAATCATTATCTTTCTGAGTTTGTCTTGACAAAAACTGCAGCATAAATAGATGCGATCTCTTGTCAATGTTCAGAGACAAGATGTCTCGCGTGGATATTATTTTCATTCTAACTCATATAATAGCATTTCGATCAAGAGTGAATATTTACCCCATTCATCTTATTCCTCTCATAACATCTATCATAAGTCAATTTTACAATGGCTGGCTAATATTCTTTCTAACACTTAATTTTGTTTTCTATTTTGTTTTTTTTTTATTTTTATTTTTCAAGATAAGTAAAGTAAATAACCCTTACAGCACAAACATATACGCACCACACAACACAAGTACATGTAGAATTTACTAAACGAGAAAGAAGACATATGTATGAATACGTACAGGAAATAAAAGGAGCTTCCATCAATTTCAAAGATGAGTATTATTATTCTAGTTATTTGATCAACAAAAGTACTTATCCACTCATTTGTACTGGCCTGTAAGAGGCAAAATATCTCCAGACACATGTATACTTAATGAGATATGATCAGGTAGACTCAGTATGACTTATGGGCACTTAGAAATTCACTCAATTTCAAGTTAGTCCAGAGTGAGCTCACTACGAGCAAATACTTTATTTATTTTTGCATCTCATAATTCTACACATACACATATATATACATATATATATGTGGTTGGGTAATGGTTAGGATGTTGGACTCATGATTATAAGGTTTTGGTTTCGATTCCTGAACCTGATGGTGCATTGTGTTCATGAGCAAAACATTTCGCACTATTCCAGACTGCTCAGCTGGCAGATATGAGTAATTCTGTGTCAGACTAGCGTCCTAACCAGGGGGTAAATATATGCACAACAGAAACTGGGAAACCAGCTTTATAAGTCTATATGGCTTGGGAAAGATCAGATCATGATCAAATGTACTAGATCTGTATCCCAACCATCTCATCTTTTTGTATCATGGGGACTTTGTTGTCCAACATACCTGTCATTAAGCAAAGCCTCACCACATGAAACCATTAAAAGAATATCATGACACAGGTGTAGGCATGGTTGTGTGGTAAGAAGTTTGCTTCCCAACCCAACCACATGGTTCCAGCCCTGCATGGCACCTTGGGCAAGTACCTTCTACTATAGCCTCAAGCCAACCAAAGCCTAATGAATGGATTTAATAGATGGAAACTGGAAGAAGACCATCGTATAAGTATATATGTATGTAATGTGTCTTTGTGTCTGTGTTTGTCCCTCACCACCAATTGACAACTGGCATTAATGTGTTTACATTCCTGTAACTTAGCAGTTCAGCAAAAGACCTCAACAGAACTTTACAAAAACAATAAGTACTAGAGTCAATTCATTCAAGTAAAATTCTTCAAAATGGTGCCCCAGCAGAGTCACAGTCTCATGACTGAAACAAGTGAAAGGTAAAAGATAAAATAAAAAAGCTGAATATATCAATTGCAAAACATGTGGAGGATAGCAAGAAGCAATCAACCATGTTGTCTCTGGATACCTGATCTGGTCTTAGCCAAGAAGATACATCTACAGTTGTGACAAGAGTTGGTACTTTCATACACTGCAAAGTTATGTCAAGTGTTATGAAATTCCAGCAAAAAGAAGTGGTATAAACACACATCATAAAATGTATCAAAGAAAGATAAAGTGCTTATATTGTAGAGCATGTTGATCAACACAAGTAGAAATAAAAGCAATTGGCCAAATATTTTAACGGAAAACCTAGTTAGGAAGCTCTTGCTAATCAAAGTATAATCTTAACAAGAGATAATGCTGTTCTAAAATATATAGAGAATTATTCAAATTCAAAAATCTGGAAATAGAGACAACCAGAATTTGGTGGACTAAAAGTAGACACAATTCTGACAAATAATAGAATTTCTTAGATCTCTTCACCAAATCATACTCTATTTAAAATACCAAAACTAAAAGGGATACACACACATAAACACACAGCCACACACACACACACATACATAAATAAAATACATGACTTCAGCAACGTAACCACATACATGCTGTTGGTGATTTCTTTTCCTTCTTTGGAGTTTTCCCTTTCTCCTTTCCTATGAAGAGCTGTGCTTGAAACATCAAACTCTCTCTCTTCACCAAGCATCAAGCTAATACATTCCTTGTGCACATCCTCTTGTTGTCTGTTAATTTTATTCATCTATTTGAATTGATTGTTTATTTGAATTGACTATATATATATATATATATATATATATATATATATATATATATATAGGTACAGGAGTGGCTGTGTGGTAAGTAGCTTACTTACCAACCACATCGTTCCAGGTTCAGTCCCACTGTGTAGCAGCTTGGGCAAGAGTCTTCTACTGTAGCCTCAGCCCAACTAAAGCCTAGTGAGTGGATTTGGTAAATGGAAACTGAAAGAAGCCCATCATCTATATATATGTATGTGTGTGTGTGTGTGCGTGTTTGCCTTTGTTTGTCCTCCACAACATCGCTTGACAACCGATGCTGGTGTGTTTACGTCCCTGTAACTTAGTGGTTCAGCGAAAGAGACCAATAGAATAAGTACTGGGCTTACAAAGAATAAGCCCTGGGGTCGATTTGCTTGACTAAAGGCAGTGCTCCAGCATGGCTACAGTCAAATGACTGAAACAAATAAAAGAATATATGTATATATACATATACACACACAACATTAAAGAGAATGTAGTGACACTAATCATAAATGTCAACAGTATTGCTAAGAGAAAGTCAGCTCACTCATCTGCCAAACATATGTACCCTACTTCTAGGAAAATTAAAGGCATCATCTACCAGCCATAGTAGTCTGCTACTGACTAACACCACCCTTCACACTCATGCTCTCCCACCATTATTGCAGTGTTGTGTTCATTGTTTTTAACAATATCTTCTATTGTGATCACTTTGCTGCCCATATACCTCCCAGAATTCTTCTACTTCCTTTACTGTTGGAATTACATTCATTTCTATTTTATTTTTACCTGAGTCTTGGTAAAATAGTTTGGGTTGGAACCGAACTATTGATTTGTTCAAAGAAACTTGTCAGTCTTCATAAGATGGATTTGATTTTGTGATTTAGCAAGCATCTATCGTGTCAAACATTCTTTGATTTCAGATACTTCAGTTCTGTATCTCATAATTCTATAACATTTGCCTTTCTTCCTTGTTTTCAGTTTTTTTTCATTTTGCTATTGATTTCATCATGGACTGGTATACCTTTTCTCTTATTTTGTATCTTTTCTATACATTTGTTTTCCAAGCTGTCTATTTGGGCTTTGATACTCCTGCCTAAAAAGATCTGAAGGAGTACTCACTTTCCTTTTGAATAACACAGTAGCTGGATATACTATTACTCCAACCTAGTGATATTGATTTTCCTGTTTGTTTTTATTAAATCTGTGATGAACAGGTTTGTATTTTTCCTGGTGCCAATTTTATCATTGAAATGAGGTATTTTCAATGGCTCACTGAAGATCTACTGTTGTTTTTAATTTTTAATAATTATTTCCACCTTTAGATTGTTGTGTTCATAAATTCTCTCTATTATAGAAAATATGGAAGTATGTGCGTGGTTTTCAAAACTTAGGATGAAGCATGAATGCAGGAGAAACTGATGGACTAGAAATCTATATTATAATATGACAGTATCCTATAAGAGACACTGCAAGTAGTGCTGTTAATCCATGGCTCATCCTCACTCTTGGAACAGAGTATGGCCAGGCAGTAAAAACCAAGATGGCATTTAGTAAAATGGTCCAGCTAGATTTGCTCGTCCAATGACCCTTAAAAAAAGCATAAGACAAACCAGCCTTGCATTTAACATTCAGATTACTCTCTCAAATGTAATGCTTATTTATTCACATTGTTTTGAATTAATCATGTATCAACTTTTAGCTTTGAGTTTTCAATGATGTCATTGTTTACTTTTAGAATGACATTGTAAGGTTGGTGTAAGAGGTCAAATCTATCCAGTTTTAACATAAAATAGATAGAACATTTAAGCTAGATATGGCTAGTTTAAATGTTAATGGGTTAAGAGAGAAAGGTGATGCAGTGTACAAGTCCAGGTGTTACATGTGTTGTATTAAGAGTCATTTGAAAATATTCAGTCCATAGATGGAAAATCAGAGAAAGAGAAAACAAACAGCAAGAGAGACAGCAACAGAATGTTACAGAAATAGTTGTTTCCAGAGTGTCACCAGAGCATATTTACAGATAGAAGACGTAATCTTGTTTTAAATAGCAGTAGCCAACAACTAAAGGTATCACCCTCTGGTAACAATCAGTAGTATCATATTATCTTGCAACAAAACGAAGAAAACAGTGAAAACAGGGGCAGTAAACACTCACAGTCAAGGGGGAAAAAGATCTCTTTCCACAAATGAACTTAAACAGAAAGCAAAACAACCAAGGAAGAGTCAATTTCTCCTGGAACTGAATGAAGTTTACAGACCTTTGAAAAGCCAATGAGGAGCTGAACAATTTTTAATGAACTGCTGTGAGAAGAAAGTAAAGCTAATGTGTAGATCTAAGAAGGGATGGGTTTTGACTATAGGGAACACACAAGTGATTAATTGCTAAAATAAGAACCAGTCTAACAGTCTATGAACTGTCATACCTTACTTACAAGAAGAAAGTGGTCCCTTTCTTATCCATTCTAACACTAGAGCTGTCCAGAGGCACTTTTAAAACTGAATATTCTGAATACATAGATGTTGATGACATGGAAGGAAAAAGGGTGTTGGAGCTAAAGAATGCCCTGGTTGAACACAAGTGGCAGCTTCTAAGACAATTGTGGGTGGATTACTCTTATTTGTTTTTGTTTGCATGAAATTTTTTATATTTATGTATGGATACATTTCTTTCTTTGATGTAATTTATCAGTGTTTATGCTACAGATTTTTAATATGTAACTAAAAAGATTCTTTAAAAGCCTTGCCCCATCCATAGTTTTTTATATAATTATGTACATACATCCTAAATATTTTTGTAATCACTTTTTTGCATCATGCTGTATGCATATGGTTCTGCTGGCAAAATAAAAGAAAGGATTATTAGTGTTGTTGTTGTTGTTGCTGCTGCTGTCATCATCATCATCATTATTATTATTATTATTATTATTATTATTATTATTATTATTATTATTATAAATGCATTACAAATAAAGCGAAATAACTAAAGACAATATTCCATATAAGGAAAATATACAATATAATATTATAGAAACATTCAAAAGGCTTCCCAACAGCACTTTTCAATAAACATTGTTCTACATTGTTTGAAAAAGAAAAGACATTCCAGTAACTATCTTTAAGCAACAAATAAGCTTTGCATCTTGTACTTCAAAGAAAAATATACATCAGTTTTTGTTGTGAGAAAAACAACAACAAAATACTAACAATTCATTGCAAATTTATTTGGTAAATTACTTCTCATCACTGTTTTTATATTATTTGTTATGTTTTTGTTTGTTTGTGTTGTTTTGTTTTGTTTTGTTTTGCTTTTTTCTGAACTTGCCTTAATCTTAATGTAATCTCAACATTTGTTCTGTCTAATTTGCCTTATTTTTAGTATAATTTCAACCTTTGTTTTATCTTATATTGCCCTAACCTCAATACAAACTTCATTTGAAAACAATAATAGAGTGATCCACTCCAGGAATCAAGAACTCTTTCGCATTTTTGGTAAATGCCTAATATACTTCTCTCTCTAGAGGGACTAAATTGGGCCTTATCACCATATTAAACACAAAACTTTGAAGAGACCAACATGGGAGCCTTTATGTGATCATTTGGCTTGCAAGAAATAGCAGTTAAATCTTTCTCAAATCACAATCTAAAAGGCCTTTAAAAAATAGGAAGGAACTGAATATAGTTCTCTGAGACACCCTCAGTCTTTAACTCTTTAACATTCAGATTACCCTATTGAGTTATGTTTATTGTTTACATTGTTTTAAATTGATCCTGCATTATATCATAGCTTCAAGATTTCAATGATGTGATTGTTTATTATTAGAATGACAGTGTTGGGTAAGTGTGAAAAACCAGATCTAGCTTGTTTGAACATTAAAAAAAATGTCCTTTCTAGGAATTTTGTGCTCAGTGTTCTAACAGAACCTCCATATTAAGTTGGTAATAAAGATTACCTTCTCACATATAAATATATATATATATATATATATCATCATCATCATCATCATCATCATCATCATCATCGTCATTGTCATTTAACATCCGCTTTCCATGCTAGCATGGGTTGGATGATTTGACTTATGTCTGGTGAACCAGATGGCTTCACCAGACTCTAATCTGATCTAGCAGAGTTTCTACAGCTGGATGCCCTTCTTAATGCCAACTACTCCGAGAGTGTAGCAACCACTCCAAGAGTGTAAAACTACTCATTCTTTGTTTCAGTCATCTGACTGCAGCCATGCTTCAGCACCACCTGTAATCAAGCAAATTGACCGCAGAACTCATTCTTTGTAAGCCTAGTACTTATTCTATCAGTCTCTTTTGCTGAACCCTTATGGTACGGGGACGTAAACATACCAATCTCGGTTGTCAAATGATGTTGGGGGACAAACACAGATGCACATACACACACACATGTATATACATACACATATATATATGTATATACGACAGGCTTCTTTCAGTTTCTCTCCACCAAATCCACTCACAAGGCTTTGGTCAGCCCAAGGCTATAGTAGAAGACACTTGCCCAAGGTACTATGCAGTGAGACTGAACCTGGAACCATGTGGTTGGTAAGCAAGCTTCTCACATACACATTCAGGAATTATTTGTTTCAAATTTTGGCACAAAGCCAACGCTTTCAGAGAAGGGAGCTAGTGGATTACTTCAATCACAGTTCTCATCTTGTAGTAATTTTATTGATGCCCCAAAAAGATGAAAGGCAAAGTTGACCTTAGCAGAATCTGAACTCCGAATATAAGCTGGATGAAATGCTGCTAAGCATTTTGTCTGGTCTGGTGTGCTAACAATTCAGCCATCTTGCCACCTTACACATACACACACACACACACATACAAGAATACTGTCTCCAGTATATTTCCCTGCGGTACTTCAGCTGTTATTGGGTATCCAAGAGAGTAAAATAAAAATCAACGGTGGTGTACATAGGTAAATAAAGATTGTGAATCACTAATCTAGATTCTCACTTAGTTTTTATTTCACTTTTGTTTGCTCTTCTCCTCATTTCTGCAACATTCTGTGTTCTGTAGGTCTTACTGTGGTAATGACCTTCATATCCTTGACTGCCTACTTCTACTGACAAACACCTGGTTTTTCACCCCTTCTTACAATACTCCTCCACCAACTCTTAGTATTTTTCCCTTTCCTTCTCATGTACTTCCTTCATTCTCTCTTTCCAGGGCAAAGTTAACTCCAGTTAGATGATCCACCTTCTGGCTTCTGGTCTCAAATGATAAGTAGATTATATGTAATGGAAATTTTAACAGCTTCTCTAAGCAACTCTCATCACCTAATATTGTGCTATAGAAAACAGACCACTGGAAGTGTTGTTGAGATTTTTCCATCTCTGTTTTAACTAATATTTAACTAATCTTACCTATATATCGATACAATTTCAAGCTATGCTTTATTTTATCTTACCTGTGCTTTGCAACAGTTTTAAACTGTTTTATCTAACCTTTTTGTATCTCTGAAAAATTTAAATTTCTGTCTTAGATCTAAGTTTTAAACCAGTTATGAGTCAAACTGATTACAAATAGCATTGAAATTAATTTAGTTTCTAATTGACAAGCAGGATTGTATAGTAAATAATTCAATTTCTGGAGGAAGGACCAACTTCAGAATCTGGGTGGAAACTTTACATTTATTTTACATCAGACACAAATACTCGCTAAAGATTTAGGAATGCTACTGTGAAATATTTAGGACTGTTAAAACATTCCATTTTTCCATCGTCTATAAATATTATTAAGAGTCTTCTGCTAAGTCACATTGAATCGATATTTAGAAGTTAGAAGGGTGTTAACTTCACTCTAATATATGTCTGGAGCTTGAATCCTATAAGTGCTTGAATTGATGCACTAAATTCATGCACTAAAGTTTGCTTAAATAAGTACCAATGATATGCTGAAGTTAATTCAATTAACAAATCGACTCTCACCATCTCTCTCCCTCTCTCTCTCTCTCTCCTCTCTCTCTCTCTTTCTCTCTCTCTCTCTCTCTCTCTCTCTCTCTCTCTCTCTCTCTCTCTTTCTATCTCTCCTGCTATTACTTCTAAATATCTATGTGCAACACAGTGTGTTTTAGAAACCTAAGATACATTTTAATGTAGTTAAGACAGAAAACATCTGAAAAACAAAAATTCAGTGTGAAACTTCAAACAGATGTAAATATATCTTGGTATTCTCTTTGCACAGCGGAAAATAAAAGAGAATTTTCCTGGCATGTATCACAGTTCATTGAGAACTCAAAAGAGAACTAACAACAACAACAGCAGCAGCCACTGCTACCACCACCACTGCATAGACATACCTCATCCTTCTGTTCATGAAAAGAACTTACAGCAAATCACTGATCAATTCAAACAGAAACCAGAACTTAACTGTAATAGTTAGACTAATTTGATACTATGTGTTCATCGATATTTACTAATTTTATGCAATAAGTTCTGAAGTTCGAAGATTTAGCGTGTGATTTCAACAAGTCAATAAAATAAAAAAAAAAGGAATCAAACAAGAAGTGCTTTTAATATCCTATTTAGGAAAGTCCATGTGTAAATCTCCACTTAATGATGGTGATATTCAAGATAGTTGATGGTTTTATCAATTAGCTTTGCTCCAAAAATTCAATCAATAAAAATCAAACAAAAAGCACCCAGACACAGGAATAGGTGCATGATTAAGAAGTTTGCTTTGTGGCTAGCTATGTGATTGCAGATTCAATCTCACTGTGCAGTATCTTGGGCAACTGTCTTCTACTATAGACGTAAGTTGATCAATGCTTTGTGGTAGAATTAGAAAGGCAGACAGACAGATAGATAGATAGAAACTAAACAGAAGAAATGTAGGGCATGAGAATATGAATATA
>NW_021833837.1:0-25000 GCF_006345805.1 Octopus sinensis
CACACATACAAACGACACACACACACACACACTCTCTCTCTCTCTCAAACACATGCATATACATTTGCACAAGCACATAGTAATCTCTTATTATAAAAGGCAGATTTTATCTGCCTCCCTTTGTAACTTATAGAAATCTACAATATAGGATTTCTTCAATTACAATTTACCTAGCATTTTTAAGAATAGAATGCATCGCGTCATGCCAGGTCCAGTTTTTAAAATTAAACTCCAATTAAGCAAAATTTACAGAAAACTCACATTCTGGTGTGTATGTCAAATGCTTTTCTTAATGTGGTTTACACCACAACGACAACCACACACACAGTGTGCAACGAATAAAATGAAAGTAATAGCGATTGAGTGATTTGAGGAAGACTAAACTGAAAGTATTTAAACCACTACTCAAAAAATAAAAAAACACCAACAGAAACAAATAAATACATACGCGATTTACTCCTCACACAATTTCTTCAATTAGAGTGTACCCATGATTTTTCAGAGTACTTCAGTGGGTTGATGCCATAAAAAATTTCTTTCAATTTTACCACCAATTAAGACAAAATTCGAGAAAACTCAATATTTTAACATATCACTCCGAAGCATTGATGTACATGTGTGCGTGCGTGAGTGTGTGTGTGTCATTCCTCACACACACACATACACATACATATATGAGAGTGGAAACACAAACGTTTCAAACAACTACATACAAAATTAGTAAAAAAGGCGCCAAAACACAACTCACTTATCATTCCAACACATTTGCAAAGACACACACAACGGTGGAATTGCTATAACAATACAGAAAAGGTAAATTGGTTTTTATTTTACTCTGTATATATTTTATTATATATTATATATAGATATATGTATATAATTGCAGTATGAAACAGTGTTTGTGTATAAACAGACGACACTTATATATAGTTATTATAATAAGAGATTAATAAATGTATGCATCCGTTTAACCCTTTCGTTACCAAACCGCCCGAATTTAACTATTCATATTTAAATGAGAATATCAGAGCAAATCTCTTTAGTACATTCGTGAAAACACTTATTATACTTCGTAAACACTTCAACTACAGTTTTGTATGTACAAAAATCGAAGCGTAATTTTAATTCCGTGAATTAGGGAGATTTTTTTCCGAAATTTGTTCCTATTGTGTTTTCAAAATTTGTAATTCTGACAAAAATGGATACGAATTTCATTATATCAAGCAGCGAGTCAGAATTCGAAGATTTTTTCTACTGAAGACCTTCATAAATCTAACTCTATGACTGAAAAAAAAAAGCATCTTTATATAAGAGTGAAGTTGTGTGTCTGTCTCTTACGATTTAGATTCCTAACTACTCCCACATTTTGCGGTGCAGTTTAACCAAAAGCGGGTATCTTATAGTCGTGATTCATATCGAGTCCTTCTGGGTATTAGCGCGCGTCTACGATGAGTCTACGATTTTAAAAAAATTTACCATCATATTTTTCCTTTTTAATGCATTTTTTCGCTTTTATATAGGGGAAGTAACTCTCTAAAAATATCTACGATGTGTCAACGATTTTTAAAAAAAATTACCTTAATTTTTTTTCAATTTTTAATGCATTTTTTGCTATTTTTTGGCTATAACTCTCTAAAAATGCTTATATAGTTATTTCCCTTACAACCTGAGCAACGCCGGGCGATACTGCTAGTTAATATATAAGCGTACACACACATACAAACGACACACACACACACTCTCTCTCTCTCTCTCAGCCACATGCATATACATTTGCACAAGCACATAGTAATTAATATATAAGTATACACACACATACAAACGGACATATACATACACACACATACGCACACAAGCATACATTACACGTTCGTGTCTTGCCCCTTGCCGCAACAAATTTGCACAAAAGGTAAATAAACCAGAAGGGGGTGGGTCAATGTTTCATCGTTTCGGGGTCGATAAAAATAAGTACCAATTACGCACTGGTGTCGAGGATTTTTCCCCAATTTATATCACAGCTTCCGACAAGCTGGGGGCATCATTTTATGAAAAAATATTTCGCAATTTTTACAATACGACTCACACTCCACGCGCAAACTCGAGACCGATTTAGGCATATTATTGTTTTGTTTTTGTTTGTTTCTGGCCATTCAAACCAGGGAGAAGTCTTTTTGTAAAAAAAAATAAAGAAAATATTCAAAAAATATCGTTAATATTTTTATTGGGCGACGAAATTAATCGATTTAAGAGATATAGCTGTTATTTCTAGCACATGTAGAAGACAGAAGAAGAGGTAAATAATTTGATCTCGAATGCTGCGATTTCATTGGTTAAAATTCTTAAATTAAACTACGTTTAGTTACGAATTACAATTTTGTTTTCAATTTTGTTACAATAATGTTTTCTTTTGACACATTCTACCAGTATACGAAGTTTCAAATTGTTTAGTTAACTAGGAAAATCTGGCCTTCAAAATGAAAAGATCCTATATGGATATATATATATATATATTATATATATATATATATATATATATTAGAGAGAGAGAGAGAAGAGAGAGAGAGAGAGAGAGAGAGAGAAAGACATATGAGCAACTGAAATGTGTATATTCATGAATGTAATCGTAATATACAGCAAACAAATGTGTGTGTTATACATATATTAATAGGTGAAGGTATAATGTATACATATTTTTGACCCAGCAAGACCATCTTGAGTTTTAGTTTATACATCCCACAATGTATAGCTTCTTCTCATGTCTACCAAATACTGCATTTAGCAGAATATACACACATATTAGAGAGATCATCACAGATTATATAACTATATATGAAGGAAAATCGTTTTGTGAAAGAGAGAATGTCTGACAATTAGAGCCAACTGATCGAAGGCAGATTCTCATCAATCTCAAAAAACAACAACGGATCTTTCCTTTTGAACGGCACATGTCAAACACAATTTCTAGTTAACTAAACACTTTTACTTCGTATACTGGTAGAATGTGTTTATAAACATCATTTTTTCTTGGCTTTATTGAGAAAATTCTATATGTTGTAAGATATTTCCACTTTAATTTCAAGCATTCGGCAATTTTAACCAATCGCTGGAGTCTATTTGGAGTGAAAACATTCCGTGCTGTATGAATATGTCCTCGTTTAAGAAACAGATTGGTTTATTTACATTTGCGAAGTAAAAAGATACCCTTCCCCCACCCCCAACCCTAACCCTGACTCACCCTAACTCTAACCCTAATCTAAAATATAAATGCAATAGATGGATACTAGGGTTATGATTATGGGTGACGATTTCATACGACACCGCTACGGAAAAATGGGAATTTTTTCGAGCAGTGTCAAATGAAAATGTCACCCATAATTATAACCCTAGTATCGATCTATTGCATTTCAATCTATTTACATATTATTTACTGCCATAACAAGCTATAGGATCTTTTTCTTCTGTTTTAGATCTCAAATAACATTTTCTTTGGAGAAAAATTGATCGATTTCTCCAAATCAATATCAAGAGAGGACACTGAATCACACAGCGTCAATCTTAAGAACTGCTGGATCTCAAAGAATATCTCCAAAACAAAAAGAATCTGTTATGACAAGAAATGATGAAAAAGATTTTTTTGTGATTCAATGAGAGGATACATGGAGAAAATGAGAAAATGTTATTTGGTTACTACTATCATGTTGTTATCGTGTCACACTGTCACTATTATGGTATCTTTGGATATTCAATTTGTCTGGAATTGCAAGAAATTTTGAAACAAAAGCAGATCTGAAGATTTTAGTTAATTCAAGCCTTACTTCTCCACAGCATAATGCAATGCTGTCTGGTTCTTTTCGTTGCCGATGTTGAGATCAGCGCCAGATTCTGTCAATAAGGTTATTAACTCTTTATTGCCTTGTTCACAGGCAGCCATGAGAACCGTAACACCTTTTGAATTTTTCCTGTTGACCTGAAGAGAAGAAAGAGAAGACATGTGAAATATATTAAAGAAGAGAGAGAGAGAGAAAAGGGAGAGAGAAAAGGGAGAGAGGGAGAGAGAGTAAAGAAGATGCAAGAGTGAAAAAAAGGAATACGAAAGAGAAATAAAGATAAACACACACACACAAATGCATGCACACACACATACTCACACACACACACACACACACACACACATCATGTTGCAGGGGTTTTCTCAGCCAGATTTTGCCCTTATTTAGAGTTACACTCCTCCTAGATGAGTCAGGAGACCTTGCAGACACAGGCGTGGCTGTGTGGTAAGGAGTTTGCTTTCCAACCACATGGTTCTTGGTTCAATCTCACTGTGTGGCACTTGAGTGTCTTCTTTTATAGCCCCGGGATGACCAAAGCTTTGTGAGTGAGCCTGACAGAAAATGAAAGAGACCCATCATACATATGTATGTGTGTGTGTGTATGTATATATATATATATACACACACACACACACATATATAAGCGTGCACACACACAAGTATGTGTGTGTCTAATTATATATTTGTAAATATGTATTTGTGTATATATGTGTGTGTGTGTGATATATATATATATACATGTATCCTCATTCTATATTAATCAAGATTGGAGCCTGGTGCAGCCATCTGGTTCGCCAATCCTTAATCACACTCGTCTATACTGATATGTATGCATGTATAGGTTACATCTCCATCTGGTATGCTCATTTTATCCAAAATACCGAACAACTGGAAGCTGTCCCAGATGTACAACCACACAATAGCCTCTCTCAATCACTTATTATTCCTTAAAAGTATTGGCTTTCCATGCATCAACACACAAAAGTTTTTATTTCGAGCAACTCACTTGATAGAATCCCACAAGATTATCCCTCATCTTTCAATAACAACTTTGATCACTTCTGGAATTTAATATCTTTACCACTCTGAGACATGCTATAAAGTAAAAAAAAAAACACCCATCCCAGTTCCATGATATCAGAAACAATATTTTTTATGCTCAGAATTGTCAAGGCATGGAATAAACTATCTACATTGGTTGTTAGCTGTATCCTCAAAAACACCACACTTTCTGTAATTCAGAAACAACACATCTGAGGTTCCTATGCACCCTTTCCTTTTTGTGGTTCTTTTACTGCTCCCTTTTAAGTCTTTATGAGTTTATATTCTGTGTTATACTATGATATGCACTTTAGGCGACCATTGGTGTCTTTCTTGACATGATTTGTGCTTCCTGTCCTTTCATAGAAGTGGACAGAGCATATCGAGGGAAACCAGTACAAATACCGTTTCATGGTAGATGAAGAGTCTTTCTTATGAAACATGAAATGTCTGTCTTTAGTTACAACCTCACTTTTGTCTGAGTGAAGGCCAAAAAAATCAGTTGAGACAATCTTCCAGTTTATTACTGGTATTTGTGATATCAATTTTGAATTGAAGAGAACACTGACAAGATTTCAAACTTGATCTGATAGGAGACACACAGGTAAATAAGAGAAACCATCTACACTAACCACCGCAGAGATTAGACCATAAGATGGTGTATAAAGTATTGGACAGGTGAAGAGCTATAAAGGGTGAAAAACCTCAGAAATAATTGTGTAGATTCTAAATATGTCAGACAGGGTTTTAGTTTTATATTCCCTGGAAAAGCTCATGAAATTCTATACTGTGTTATCACTGATGCCTGGCATAGTAGCACTTTCATTTAATGCTATAATGATGAAGGAGATTTAAATGATGGTGAGAGAAGAACAGGATGTTTGAAATGAAGCATGGATCTTCAGATGTCATATGTCTGGTGAAACAGCCACATGAGATCTACTTGGAAAAGAATGAAAGCAAATCTACAAGAAAGGTTTTAGAGAACTGTCCCTTATTCTATTGACTGTAGAGCACAGGTAAATCAGGGCGAAAAAAGCTTAGAAAGACTGTTCAGTTCATGCATAAGCTCAAGGAAAAGATTGAAAATCCTTTTACGCTAATCACTGAATCTATTACAAAGTAATTATTTGTGATTAGATATCTGCGACAACTTTGGAACGACACCAACCACAGCTAAATATGTGCAACTATGAAAAGGAGGAGACACAAATGAAAAGAAACAATGGAGAATATAAGAAATATTCTGAAAGTAGGGATCAGAATTTTGAGCCTAAATGAGGCAGCAGCAGTGTCAGGGCTTACATTAGTTTGTAGCCATACAATATGTAAGAAGGTGTGAGTGGTTCATACACAACTGTATTACACCTGTACAAAAAAACACTATCGACTTCACCTTGAGGAAAACACCTACCCTCACTAAACTGGCAGACATTCACCCACCATTGAAATACACGTATGATGGTCATCAAGAAATTAAAGGATATTTTTTCTGCATTTCACCATTTGTCAGCTGTCTTCTCTCCCAAATTAAAAGCCACATTTTCTGGTCTCTTACCTAGAGTATCTCTATAGATTTTACAGAATCATTCCACCCACCACTCCCTAACCATGATTGTTCTATACCAGTGCTTCTTAAACTTTTCAATTATGGCCTTTTTTTATTTACTAAGAGTTTTTCAATGCCCCTTTTCTTGCTATGATTCAATATCTCTGATTTTTAATGTTCTCACGGGTCAGATTAATTTACCTTTGGGTCCTAGTCTTGACATGGGTGACTACTTACCACAGCACCACCCCACAATGAGTGAACATTTGATGCATCAACACTTCACTTTAGTTTCTGATCCAAACTCAACTACACATTGAGTTTTATATATTTGTACGACCATAGCTGCCTTGGCTCCCTGGTCCTTATAAAATTTTCCACAAACCCTACCCAAGTGTAGCACTACTCTCTTAGAGAAGCCCTGTCTTATAATTCTTGCTGATAGTGTCCTATCTGCTGACTACCAGCCAGTCATTCTAACTTCCAATATTTCAATTATGAAGTAAAAAGTCATAAACAACCATCATCTTTGTCCCTTTGGGTATCTTTCTCTATTCAATGAGCCCCAGAACAGTTCCATAAAGCCGGTTCAAGCAGAGGTCTGATTCCTACGTGACTCCCCAGTGTTTTGGTTATGTTTGACAACTTCTGCAAAAGAAATACTGTAGCCCTTGACATCGGTAAAACCTTTGACTGTGTATGGCAAGAGAATTTCTTGACAAAGTCATCATTTATCTATTGAGTCCATCTGTCCCCCATCTCTTGGACTGAATATTTCCTGCCAGAATACTCCATTGCAGTGTGTAAGGATGGGTTTCTCTCTCACTCACATTCCATCAATTCTGGCATGCCTCATTGTCTGGTTGATTATTTATAAAAAGTGACAATGATGAGGATTAGAGGAAAGAGGTAAAGAAAGAAATGAAATATTATGGACGAATATATCTGGTTATTTAGGAACATCTAATATTGTGTATAAAATAATAAACAAACATTCAACATTGAAGAAGCAATATAAAGTAAACTTACTGTTTCAGGATTTTCTTTGATAAATCGTTTCACATCTTCAAAGTCCCCATTCCAAATCTTGCTTATAATTTTATTTACATCCATGTCTTTTGAATAAAAAGGAAAGTAAGATGGTTTTTAAAAACTTATAAAATGAGGTAAAGAGCAATTTAAAGAAGACTGTGTTTCTCAAATCTCCCATGAAATGACATAAATATTAAAAACTTCAGCTTCTCTCAACAATTATTTATAGCTGAATGTTTCTTCGACACTAATAAACCTAACAACAGTCATTGTGTTGCATCTTTTGGTTTGCTACATTGCTCTGCTTATCACAGTCTCATTGGTCACACACACACATGCACACACGCACACACACACACACACAAGCACACGCACACACACAATCACACATGCACACACACAATCACACATGCACACACACAATCACACATGCACACACACACATGCACACACACACAAGCACACACACGCGCACACACACACACACACACACACACACACACACACAAAGGCGTGTGTGTATTTACATTTGTTGTCTCTGGCAATTTCTTAGCTTTCGGTGATTAGATTGTTATCATTTCTCCCGTTGACGAATAAACCATTGGAATAAGAGATCCCCTACTTGAGCAACAGGTAAGGATTAAGGACATGAAGGGGATCCAGAAATAAAAAAAGGCATCAAATACATATTCATCTAACCCATGCTAGCATGGAAAACAGACGTAAAAATGACTACCATACGTACATATGCAAACATATGTACATCTATGTATATGTATACATGTGTGTGTGTGTAAAGGCGTGTGGCCTAGTGGTTAGGGTGTTGCACTCACAGTGGCTAGATTGTGGGTTCAATTCTCATACTGAGCAGTACTTGTATTCTGAGCAAACACCTCATTTCACTTTGCTGCAGTCCACCAGCTGTAAATGGTCACCCTCCAATAGACTTGTGTTGTGATTAGGGGGAACACTCACTGGCCTGCTTGAAAGTTGAATGATGCAAAGCACATTGTGACCAGGGATGTGTAACAGCATTTGATAGTTTGGTCCAACACACCGTCTATATACACGCATACCTGCACGTCTATATACGCACACACACATGCGCGCACAATAAACGGTTCATACACACGTCTATATACACACATGTACAAGAAAAAACACGGCTAAAGGCAAAATACAGGAAAATGTGTAAAAAAATATGTAAAAAGGCAATGAGTAAAACACGTCCTATATACGCACATGCTCGCATGCACGCACGCACACACATGTCTATATACGCCCGTGTCCGCACACATGCACACATCCACACACAAAAGATTCCATATACACGTCTATATACGCACAGGGAAAATGCAGGGTGGAAGGTAGAATAGAGAAAAAATATTTGTAAAAAATATATGAGCAATAAACCTATAAAACAATATCTCTATAAATATGTAAAAAATATATATAGATATATATATATAAAAATATAAAGAAATATAAGTAAAAAGTATAGAGAGATAAAAAGCTTGTACGTGGACACACATGCATGCGAGTATGTGTGTATATAGACGTGTTTTAGTCTTTGTCTTTTTTACACATTTTCCTCTATTTTGCCTTTAGCCGTTTTTCTTATACATGTGCGTATATAGATGTGTGTATGTACCTTTTTGTGTGTGTGTGTGCGCGCGTATAGAGACGTGTTTTACTTTTATTACTTATTTTTTTATATGTATTTTGGATCTTTTCCTTTTGAACGGCACATGTCAACACAATATCACTTTTTCTTGGCTTTATTGAGAAAATTCTATATGTTGTAAGATATTTCCCCTTTAAAATTGAGCATTTCGGCAATTTTAACCAATCGCTGGAGTCCATTTGGGGTGAAAACATTCCGTGCTGTATGAATATGTCCCTCCTTTACGAAACAGATTGGGTTTATTTACATTTGCGAAGAAAAAAAGATACCTTTCCCCACCCCTAACTCTAACCCTAACCCTAAAATAGATTGAAATGCAATAGATCGATACTAGGGTTATAATCATGGGTGACAATTTCATACGACACCGCTACGGAAAATGGGATTTTTTTCTAGCGGAGTCAAATGAAAATGTCACCCATAATTATAACCCTAGTATCAATTTACTGCATTTCAATCTATTTTAGGGTTAGGTTTAGAATTATGGTTAGGGTTAGGGTTAGGGTTAGGTGTGGGGGAAAGGGTATCTTTTTTTCTTCGCAAATGTAAATAAACCCAATCTGTTTCTTAAACGAGGGACATATTCATTCAGCATGGAATGTTTTCACCCCAAATAGACTCCAGCGATTGGTTAAAATTGCCGAAATCCTCGATTTTAAAGAGGAAATATCTTACAAACTATAGAATTTTCTCAATAAAGCAAAGAAAAAATGATGTTTTATAAACACATTCTACCAGTATACGAAGTTTAAAAGTGTTTAGTTAACTAGAAATTGTGTTGCCATGTGCCGTTCAAAAGGAAAAGATCCTGTATTTTGCCTCTAGCCCTGTTTTTTCTTGTGCATGTGCGTATATAGACATGTGTATGAACCATTTTTGTGCATATGTGTGTGTGTGTGTGCGCGAGCGTGTGTGCTGTGTGTGTGTATGCGGCGAGCTGGCGGAACCGTTAGCACGCAGGGCGAAATGCGTAGCCATACTACGTCTGCCGTTACGTTCTGAGTTCAAATTCCGCTGAGGTCGACTTTGCCTTTCATCCTTTCAGGGTTCGATTAATTAAGTACCAGTTACGCACTGGAGTCTGTCCTTGTTTGTCCCCTCTGTGTTTATCCCCTTGTGGGTAGTAAAGAAGTATGTATATCATCATCATCATCGTTTAACGTCCGCTTTCCATGCTAGCATGCGTTGGACGATTTTGGCTGAGGGCTAGCGAACCAGATGACCGCACCAGGCTCCAATCTTGACCTGGCAGAGTTTCTACAGCTGGATGCCCTTCCTAACGCCAACCACTCCGAGAGTGTAGTGGGTGCTGTTTATGTGCTACTGGCATGGGGGTCAGTCAGGCGGTACTGGCAATGACGGCGAGCTGGCAGAAACGTTAGCATGCCGGGCGAAATGCTTAGCGGTATTTCGTCTACAGCTACGTTCTGAGTTCAAATTCTGCCGAGGTCGACTTTGCCTTTCATCCTTTCGGGGTCGATTAATTAAGTACCAGTTACGCACTGGGGTCGATGTAATCGACTTAATACCTATGTCTGTCCTTGTTTGTCCCCTCTATGTTTAGCCCCTTATGGGTAATAAAGAAATAGGTACTGGCAATGACCTTGCTCGAATCTTTTTACACATGCCATTGGCACAGGTGCCAGTGAGGCGATGTTGGTAACGATCACGCTTGAATGGTGCCCTTTTACATATATATATATATATATATATACGACAAGAAATAATTTTTGTCTCCTTTCTATGGAAACAAAGGGTTTATAGGACTGCAAAAAAAGAAGTGCTCAAATGTAACTGAGACAGAGATAAAGAAACATTGATCATAAAATAAACATCAAATTCGAGTCAATGACTTTAATATAAACACCGTATCTCCAAACATTTCATCAGATATAAATATACCATGGCTCTTAAACATACAGAGTATACATATATAAAAAAAAAGCATATAAAAGTAGACATAAAATCATCAAAGGTAAAAAAAATATATGTGAATAAAAATGCAGGTGTATAGAACGGCCTATCAAGAAGGTATATACAATCGACTAGAATTCTAAAGCGTGTCATGCTACTAAAAATCCAAATAAAATATCGACTAAAAAGAAAAATTTTCTTACTCCCCTCAAATGAAAGAGTACGTGAAAAAAGTTTGTTTCATAAAACCCATGGTAGGTTAGAGTCCAGGAGCAAAAAGAGTTCCACAAAATCAAGTGAAACACCCTATGGCCATTTCAGGAGTTCATTGCCGCAGTTCGATACGAGTTAAAGCGCATCTTGGCAATGACCCCAACATCATGATGAACAGAATCTCAACAAATTCTTTGTTTAGTCGATTGATATTTTATTTTAGTTTAATTGGATTTTAGCAGCAAGACACGCTTTAGAATTTTTAGCCAATTGTATATACCTTCTTGATAGTCTGTTCTATATATCTGTGTTTTTATTCGTGTATATTTTTTTTTTACCTCTGTGTATTTTATATATGTATACATTTTATGTGTTAAGAGCCATGGTAATATTCATATATGATGAAATGTTACGGTGTTATATATAAAGTCGCTGACTCGAATTTGATGTTTGTTCTATGATCAATATTTATATATATATAATGTATATACATATATATGCCCAGGAAAAAACCACTACAGATTTTCCTCCGAGTTTTCTTGCGAATGGCAAGCTGCCAAGCAAACTTTAGAAGGGAATAATATGCCAATCCATGAAGGAGGAAGCAGAGCAGGTGCCATAACTTATAGGCCATATCTCCTGACTTCACACACAAGCAAAGTCATTCCTGGAAGAAAGTGACTTGCTGAGTGATAGCATGGTTTTCGACCAAGTAGGAGTTGCCTGACACAGCTCCTATAGCACAATGACTGGGTGCTGAAACAGTTACTTAACAACTCAAATGTGGACGTAATATACTTTGCAAAAGCTTTTGATAAAGTTAATCATGATATGATATGCCACAAACTATGTGATCTTGGCAAAGGTGGAAAACTTGGAGAATGATTACATGACTTTCTGAAAGACAGAAGTCAGGCAGTTGTAGCCAGTGGTACCACCTCAATGGTACCACAAATAGTGAGTGGTGTTCCACAGGGAACTGTCTTAGGGTCACTGATTTTCATAGTGGCCCTCTCAGATATGCTCTCCGCTGCCCTGATACCCTTGCTAGCTACGGAGACGACACGAAATTTTTGCAGAAAATGCAAAACCGTAGTGATGTTGCATGCCTGCAGCAGTAGCTGGATGCAATTTACAGATGGTCTGAGGACAATAATATGCAGTTTAATGCTGGAAAATTTCAAGCCCTGCACTACCAGCACCCAAATTTGAACGGAAAACATACAGGGTATACTGACCTAGTGGGGAATTACAATCACGTGTGTGATCTGGGTATCGACATGAGTGATGATACCTCTTTCCAAGGCACTTTAACAAGATGACGACAAAGTGCAGATGGCTGGATGGATGGATCCTGTGAACCTTCAGAGCCAGGGAAAGAAACCATGATGGTCCGCTGGAGGACATTTATCCTCAGCTGCCTGGACTACTGCTCCTGACAACGGTCACCCCACAGTGTAAAATTAACAGTGGACCTTGAAGCAATCCAGTGAAGCTACTAAAAGAATATCATCTCATTGCAACTGCTCAACTACTGGGGAAGGCTGAAACAGGTAAGACTTTACTCCCTAGAGTGAAGGTGGGGAAGATATGCAGTGATATACATCTGGAAGATCCTGGAAGGGATTGTACCAAATTTTGGCTTTGAAAGCTACACAAACGCCAGAACGGGTCACCACTGCACAGAGCCAAAGATTCCAACACTGCTTTCACATTCAGGACCAGTTATTACTGCAACAGCCTGGGTTTTAAATGCCAAAGCTTTTTAATATTCTCCCAAAAAGCATGAGGGACCTACACAAAGGGGATGTGTTTTCAAAAGAAAACTGGACCTCTCCCTGTTGAGAATCCTGGATGAACCTCCTTTCTGGCAGGAGGCACAAATAAGGGCAATGACATCAAACTCCCTTATTCACCAAATGCCACATATCAGAGGAAGTTCTCAATAATGACAGTGTGCCCCAGCATGGCCACAGCTTTAAGTAGTAAAAGATAAAATATTATATATATATGACAAGATTTAAGATGAGAAAATTTTTTCTTTACCTTGAATCAGAAGTTTTCAGTTGGATAAGTTTGAGTTTTAAGAGTAAGGTTGTTCGGAGTTTTAAAATTTGAGATATCAATCTTCAAGTCCTCTCACTGGTATGAATAAAATGATCTTAGATTCAATAATTTATATAATTGTAGTAAAAGGAAGTAAGTCGTCTCAGCCAATAAGGCTATTCATTGTGTTTTTCGTGGAATTTTTATTTATATTACATTTATCTTCTTTTATTACGTTCACTCATTATCATGCTACTCTAACTGATATGAATTTCTGTGACCTTGGATGTTGTTTACAACTTATCCTCTCAAAGTCTAATTCAATTCATTTAGTACACACATACACACTCAACCTATGTATGGAGATTATATGAAGCCCACTTAAACTGACAACTTGTTAAAATTTTTATCATTGGTTTTATGGGCAACACCTATATGGAAACATGATCATACACACCACACACCACTCTCTCTCTCTCTCTTCTCTCACACCACACACACACACACATTGTAAACATGTGTGGCCTAGTGATTACGTTATGGCGTTCCCAATCTTGTGTTCATGATTTCGAATCTCAGAGGGTGGTGCTTAGAGGCCCTCAGATGAATACCTCATTTCACATTGTTCCCGTCAACTGAGTTGTAAATAAATAACCCTGTGATCGACTGGTGCCCTGTTTCAGGAGAATATCATGATCTGTGTCGCTTATACACCTTAGTCCTCAGAATAACGTGAAGAATTGCAGTGTGACCAGCAGGGCACAGCAATGGCTGATCATCTGGACACTACAGTGATTTATATATATATATATGTTTGTGACTGTATAAAATAGGTACAAGCGTGGCTGTGCAGTTAAGAGATTTCCTACTGCTATAGCAAAGGTTTCTGCATCAATTTTGTATGTTTTACTGTTAGTGTTAGTACAGTATTCTTTCTCAGTTCTATTTAACCATGATGCATTGAGGTTGAAATCCCTCTTTTCATTCCAAATTTTTCACCAGAATGATTGTAGAGCTTCTCGGGAGGAACTTTCTTAATGATAATGTTTTCCTTCCTTGTCTCTCTCTATAATGCTTGTGGGTTGGAAGCAAACTCACGATTGATATTGGCTTGTTCAAAAATTTGCATGTGATAGCAAAGTTTCTCGCTTGTCGTCCTGAGTTCATGTTTTAAAGATTTTTGAGAAGCCTAATTTCTGAAGATTGGTATTTAGGCAGTATGTTCCATATCCACAGAGCCCCAATAACTACAGGTATAAGCTGAACTTGTAATCTGGATAGATTAACTGCAGATTTCTCAATAGTTCAATGTAGGTATTCTCTTTTTCACTCATCTTCAGATTTATGTTAACATCTGTTGGGCAGCTAATTTCCACAACTCTACACAGTTTCTCTCCTCTATCCCAAATCATTATATCAGGTCTTTTGTGCTTACATTTTACTGAGGTCTTCACTGGGACATTCCACCAGTGGCTATGGTTTCTACTGTACTGTGGGTTCTTATTTCTCTGTCCGCAGGGTTATCCTTCTGACAGATTTCATTATAGAGTGTCCTTGCTACAACATCATGTCTCATTGGTAGAGAACCGTGATGACATTTTGGACAATGAGTGTGATGTGGCTGATATCGTCAGTGTTAATTCCACAAAGTAGGTGTCGGTTGCCATATTTTACTGCTTCTCCTGCATCTCTACCCCTTTTGCACATCAGGTTGATATTTCCTGTTCCTGGATTGCAAACACATACCCTTCAAAGTGGGAGGTAGTTACCTGGCTATTGGTCCATGATAGACTGCTTTGATGATCAATGTTACTATCATCTCTGAGCTTTTTACTAACATACTATGTACATATGTACATATGTGTGAATGTATCATCATCATCATCATCATCATTTAGCGTCCGTTTTCCATGCTAGCATGGGTTGGACGGTTCAACTGGGGTCTGGGGAGCCCGAAGGCTGCACCAGTCCAGTCAGATCTGGCAGTGTTTCTACAGCTGGATGCCCTTCCTAACGCCAACCACTCCTGAGTGTAGTGGGTGATTTTATGTGCCACCGACACAGGTGCCAGACGAGGCTGGCGAACGGCCACGCTCGGATGGGTGTTTTTATGTGCCACCGACACAGGTGCCAGACGAGGCTGGCAGACGGCCACGCTCGGATGGTGTTTTTATGTGCCACCGACACAGGTGCCAGATGAGGCTGGCGGACGGCCACGATCGGATGGTGTTTGTTACGTCCCCAAAGCACGGAGGCCAGTCGATGCGGTACTGGCTACAGCCACGTTCGGATGATTTTCTTGTGTGCCACCGGCACTGGTACCACAAGATACAAATTCCATTGATGTTCATCTATTTTGATTTGATTTGATTTGATTTTCACTTGCCTCAACAGGTCTTCACAGGTCTTCACAAGGTCACAAGAAGGAAGGAAGGTATGCACAGGTGGACTGACTACGTCACAAGTAGGGGCCACGGGTTATGGCCGACTAGTCTTGCCGGGTCTTCGGTTGGTGTTTTTATGTGCCACCGACACAGGTGCCAGATGAGGCTGGCGGACGGCCAAAATCGGATGGTGTTTGTATGTGCCCACATCACAGAGGCCAGTCGATGCGTACTGGGTACTGGCTACGGCCACGTTCGGATGGTTTTCTTGTGTGCCACGGTACTGGTATCACAAAGATACAAATTCCATTGATGTTCATCTATTTTGATTTGGTTTGATTTAATTTGATTTGATTTTGATTTTCACTTGCCTCAACAGGTCTACACAAGTGTCACACACTTGCCTCAACAGGTCTTCACAAGTGTCATAAGTAGGAAGGTATGCACAGGTGGACTGACTACGTCGCCGGGTCTTCGGATGGTGTTTTTATGTGCCACCGACACAGGTGCCAGATGAGGCTGGCGAACGGCCACGATCGGATGGTTTTCTTGTGTGCCACCGACAAAGATACATATTCCATTGATGTTCATCTATTTTGATTTGGTTTGATTTTGATTTTCACTTGCCTCAACAGGTCTTCAAAAGTGTCACACGTGTCACACACTTGCCTCAACAGGTCTCCACAAGTGTCACACACTTGCCTCTGCCTCAACAGGTCTTCACAAAGTGTCACACACGTGCCTCTGCCTCAACAGGTCTTCACAAGTGTCACACACTTGCCTCAACAGGTCTTCACAAGTGTCATAAGAGGGAAGGTATGCACAGGTGGACTGACTACGTCGCAGGTCTTCGGATGTGTGTTTTTATGTGCCACCGACACAGGTGCCAGATGAGGCTGGCGAACGGCCACGATCAGATGGTGTTTGTTGTGCCCACAGCACGGAGGCCAGTCGATGCGGTACTGGCTACGGCCACGTTCGGATGGTTTTCTTGTGTGCCACCGGTACTGGGACCACAAAGATACAAATTCCATTGATGTTCATCTATTTTGATTTGTTTTGATTTGATTTTCACTTGCCTCAACAGGTCTTCACAAGGGTCACAACTGCTCAAGGTCTCACAAGTGTCACACACTTGCCTCTGCCTCAACAGGTCTTCACAAGTGTCACACACTTGCCTCAACAGGTCTTCACAAGTGTCATAAGAGGGAAGGTATGCACAGGTGGACTGACTACGTCGCGCGGTCTTCGGATGGTGTCTTTATGTGCCACCGACACAGGTGCCAGATGAGGTGGCGAACGGCCACGATCGGATGGTGTTTGTTGTGCCCACAGCACGGAGGCCAGTCGATGCGGTACTGGCTACGGCCACGTTTGGGTGGTTTTCTTGTGTGCCACCGGCACTGGTACCGCAAAGAATACAATTCCACTGATGTTCATCTATTTTGATTTGTTTTGATTTGATTTTCACTTGCCTCAACAGGTCTTCATAAGTGTCACAAGAAGGAAGGTATGCACAGGAGGACTGACTACGTCCCAGGTAGGGGCCACGGGTTATGGCCTGACTAGTCTTGCCGGGTCTTCTCACGCACAGCATACTTCCATAGGTCTCGGTCTCTAGACATTTCCTTAGTGAGACCTAAGGTTCGAAGGTCGTGCTTCACCACCTCGTCCCAGGTTTTCCTGAGTCTACCTCTTCCACAGGTTCCCTCAACTGCTAGGGTGTAGCACTTTTGCACACAACTATCTTCAGCCTTTCTCGTCACATGACCATACCAGCGCAGCCGTCTCTCTTGCACACCACAACTGACGCTTCTTAGGTTCAACTTTTCTCTCAAGGAACTTACACTCTGACGATTATGAACACTGACATTACACATCCATCGGAGAATACTGGCTTCATTTCTTGCGAGCTTACGCATACCCTCAGCAGTCACGGCCCATGTTTCACTACCATGTAGCATGGCTGTACGTACACATGCATCATACAGTCTGCCTTTTACTCTGAGCGAGAGGCCTTTTGTCACCAGCAGGGGTAAGAGCTCTCTAAACTTTGCCCAGGCTATTCTTACTCTAACAGTTACACTTTCAGCACACCCACCCCCGCTACTGACTTGGTCTCCTAGGTAGCGGAAGCTATCAACTACTTCTAGTTTGTCTCCCTGGAACGTGGCAGAAGTTGGTCTCTGCACATTTCCAGTGTTTATTGCTCCTGAGCATTTGCCACAGACAAAAACTATTTTCCTAGTTAGCCTTCCTTTGACATTGCTGCACCTCTTATGTGTCCATAGCTTACACTTGGTGCATCTTATAGAGTTTCTACCTACACCGTTTTTAGAGATCGAGCAGGGCCATCTACATGAAGGCGTTTGTGATTGATCTACCTTCCTACTTATTAGGACTTTGGTTTTGGCTAGGTTGATTCTAAGGCCCTTCGATTCTAAACCTTGCTTCCACACCTGAAACTTCTCCTCCAGTTCTGATAGTGACTCAGCAATTAGAGCAAGGTCATCAGCATAGAGGAGCTCCCAGGGGCAACCTGTCTTGAATTCCTCCGTTATTGCCTGGAGGACTATGATAAATAGGAGGGGACTGAGGACTGAACCTTGGTGGACCCCAACCTCTACCGGAATTCTTCACTGTACTCGTTGCCAACCCTCACCTTACTAGCAGCGTCTCTGTACATAGCTTGCACAGCTCTCACCAACCATTTCCTATCCCTAGTTTCCTCATTGACCACCAGATAAGGGATCGGGGGACCCTGTCAAAGGCTTTCTCCAAGTCAACAAAAGCCAGGTACAAGGGCTTATCTTTGGCTAGGTATTTCTCCTGCAGCTGTCTTACCAGGAATATAGCATCAGTAGTACTTTTCCCTGGCACGAACCCAAACTGCATATCATCTAAGCTAACTCTCTCTCTAATTAGTTGGCTATAACCCTCTCCGTAACCTTCATTACCTGATCCAGCAGCTTGATGCCCCTGTAGTTATTTGTCTCTAGGGCGTCGCCTTTACCTTTGTAGCAGTTGACTATTATGCTGCTACACCAGTCATTGGGTATGACCCCCTCGTGTATCACCTGGTTAACTATACGGGGGACTAAGCTATCGCCGACACCACCAGATATTTTGAGCATCTCTGCAGTAATTCCTGATGGGCCTGGGGCTTTCCCTGTTTTCATGCTTCTAATTGCCTTATCTACTAAGGAACTGATAACTCGGATTGCTGGTCCCTCTGTTGGGTCGACATCGGCAGACTCTCTTTATCCCATTCATTTTCTTCATTCAGCAACCTATCATAGTGGCGTCTCCAAGCCTCTCTCTTAGCATCCTCATTAAGCGCAAGTGAACCGTCATCCTTGCGAACACATTTCTCTCCTACCACGTCACGATTCTCTCTCACACACTGTCTTGCAACACGAAATACCTCAAGTCTTTCATCCTCACGACGCAGGACATTGGCAAATTTTTCCTTATCTGCCTCCCCTCTGGCTAGATAGACCTGTCTCCTGGCTTCCCTTCTGGCAGATATATATATATATATATAATATAATATATTATATATATATATATATATATAATATATATATATTATATGGTATATATATATATATATATATATATATATATATAGATAGTATATATATATATATATATATATATATATATAGATATATATAGTATATATATATATATATATATATATATATATATAATATAGTATATATATATATATAGATATATATATATATATATAGTATATATAGATATATATATATAATATATATATATAGATATATATATAATATATATATATATTATATATATATATAGTATTATATATATATATATACAATACATATATATAGATATCTATATATATATATATAGATATATATATACATATAATATATATATATATATATATATATATTATATTAGTATATATATATATATATTATATATATAATATATATATATTATATATATATGTATATATATGTGTGTGTGTGTGTATGTGTATATATGTGTGTATATACATATATATATATGTAATATACACACACACATATATCGGGTCACCCCATAAATAATGGAGTTTTTTATGCTTCTTTTATTTTCCAAAATTACGATAAGCAAAGTTGTATTTTAATCTAAAATATACCCTCCTTCATTTTCTACAATGCTCTTCCATCTATCTAATCTAAGGGGAATATCACTGTAAGACTACAAAAATGTCCCCAAAATATCACACTGCCTTGGCTTTGTTGTCTCACTTTATTCAACATATACATACTCACACACGACCCGCGTTGGACCCCCTCGCTCATACTATTATTGAACCGGGAGTCTAACAGTGGTCCTCCTGTAGCACCTACATAGCCTTACCTGCCATTTAGGTCTTCTGGATACCAAGACCTCTCAAATTGTGTGTGTGTGTGTGTGTATGAAAGTATGCATGTATATAGAGATAAATTACACTGGTGGATTTGTGGAACAGGTAAATTGCTGCTCAAGGTGACTCTTTCGATGTAGATGGGTAAGTTATTTTTATTAAAAATAAAAAAATTGGTGAACCTTTTAACTCCACCTCGTGGATACGATCTGGATGACCATATATTATTTTGTCCATGGCCACAATGGTGCCTCCAAGTAATCCATTTGGTACTTGTGAGACAGCTGGAAGCATCTGAGCAGATATGCAAGGCGTTTCCACCCTCTCTTCTAATGGCCCTTGCATTCATTTAAAAGACTTTTCCTTGCTTTAAGATGTGGAACATTTTAAGAAGGCTTCCAGATGTCTGAAGAACACTGACTACCCCACCTACTCTGAATTATAAAGGAACGAATGGCTTACACCACTGGTCATGTCCAGCACTACCAACGTATCTACTATGTCCTGGTTGATGGTATGAGATCCAGTCCTCTCTGAATAAACATAATTACTCCACGACCCATTACCAGAAGTCTTGGAGATGTATAAACCTGTAGCCACTCAAGATGGTCACGAATGCTGGTCTCCCTGATAGCCACAACCTCCAGTACTTGGAGTAGGTGTTCCAATTCCAAGGTAGCCATGTGCCTTCACACTGTCTATTCTGAATATGATCATAATTGATAAGAGAGGATGAGGTGTGAAAAGAAAAACCCTGTTTCTGTGGAGAAACAAGTATTCTGTCCCTCTGGTGATTTATGGTTGTATCTACAATTATTTCTTTATAGAAACTTTTATTACACCTGCTCAGGTAGGTGGCTCTGCTCGATTTGTAGAAAGGGTGTAGGTAGAAACTCCATAAGATGTACTCAGTGTAAACTATGGACACATAAGAGGTGCAGCAACATCAAAGGAAGGTTAACCAGGAAGATAGCTTTCGTGTGAGGCAGATGCACGGGGGGCAATAGATAGCACAGATACTCAGAAAACAGATTCCATCACACTCCAGGGGGAGAAACTAGAAGCAGTTGATAGCTTCCACTACCTAGGTGAGCAAGTTAGTAGTGGGGGTGGATGCTCAGAGAGCGTCACCACTAGAAAAAGAATAGCCTGGGCAAAGTTTAGAAAGCTCCTACCCCTACTGGCGACAAAGGGTCTCTCGCTCAGAGTGAAAGGTAGATTGTACGATGCATGTGTGCGAATTGCCATGCTTCACAGCAGTGAAACATGGGCTGTGATTGTGGAGGACGTGTAGGCTTGAAAGAAATGAAGCTAGCATGATCCGCTGGATGTGTAATGTCAGTGTGCATGCACGACAGAGTGTAAGCGTCCTGAGAGAAATGTTGGAGATAAGAAGCATTGGATGTGGCGTACAGGAGAGACATTTGTATTGGTGTGGTCATGTACTATGGATGGATAAGGAAAGGAGCGTTGCTAGAAACCCAACAAAATTAAAAACAAGACCTGTTGAAAGGTTGGATGAAAGGCTGTCTGGCAATAGCAGCTGAAAAGGTTGGAATTAATTCCAGTTGGTTTTAAGTTAATCATTCAACTTAAATATTACTTTACACACTCTGCTATCATATTTTGTTATACATGTATGCGTGTATGTATATATATGTAATTATGTATGCATGTCTGTTGTTATACCTGTATGTATGTACATATGTATTTATGGAAGTGTATTTGTAAATATATATATATACATAAAAAGTCAGAGAGAGGAGAGAGAGAGAGAGAGAGAGAGGAGAGAGATGGAGGAAGCGGGAGAGACCGTTGATGCACAGGTTTTGGGTTTGGGGTACTGACTTTCCTTGTTCTATGACCAAATCCGAACATTTTCTTTTGGCCAAATTCCATGCCATCTCAGCTGAAAAGGTTATTAATTCCAGTTGTTTTAAGCATTGTTCACACTTTTAGCATAAATCTTCAGGTCGTCTACAAGAAATTATGAGTTACATTGATTATGGTAGTGAGTACATATGTTTGTGTGTATAAAATACAGTGTACATTTAAACACAATAAGAGGTGTCCATCATTGGACTGCCTCACGCTAGAAGGAACAGCTAAAGTCCAAACCACTAATTGGCGATAAATCTCGAAGGGAATGAAAAATAAAAACATTTACCATCTATTTCCTGGATCGGTATTATTAATTATGTTTCTATGTAGGTATTTATGTATTTATGTATGTGTATTTGTATTATATATATATTATATATATATGTATGTATGTATATATATATATATATATATATTATATATATATGTTATAATATATATATATATATATAATATACATGTATATATATATATTATATTTTAATATATATATATATAATATATATATATATATATTATTTGTATATATAATATATAGTATATGCTATTATATATATATATATATATATATATATATATGTATATATGTATATATATATTTTCGTGACTAACCAGACCATCAGATGTGTTACACATCGCTTGTCACAATGAGTTCGCATTTGTTTTAGCCTTCGAATTGACGCCACCCCGCTGGCTAAGCAAGCAGGCCAACAGAAGAAAGAGTGGTGAAAGAGTACAGCAGGGATCACCACCCCCTTCCGGAGACTCGTGGAACTTTTAGTGTTTTTGCTGAATAAACACTCACAACACCGGTATCGAAACCGTGAGTCCGCTGCCCTAAACACTGGGCCATTGCGCCTACACACACATAATATATATAGAATATATATTATATGTATATATATACACATATTTATATATATATATATATATATATATATATATATATATATATATATATATATATATATATATATATATATATATATATTATATATATATATATATTATATATATATATATATATATATATACAAAGAGAAAGATATGATAGAGAAAAGAGAGTGTATGGTGAGAGAGAAAGAGGGGAGAGAGAAAGAGAGTGAGAGAGAAAGAGAGTGAGAGGGAAAGAGAGAGAGAGGGGGGAATGGGAGGGAGAGAGAAGGAGATAATGCTAAAGTGTTTGTGTACATGTTGTTCTGAAATTAAGGCCCCCATTTTTGGACTTTAATAACAATCAATAGAGCGATAAGATATGAAAATTATACATCATTGTAAAAGCTGAGTGTGTCTTGTGTTTGCTTCAGAACAAATAAAATTCACATTTATAGATTAGATAATGGCAAGACGAAAACAACCATTAATCTCCAAGGAGGCGTAAGTAATACAACTATAGCAAAAAAATGCTTAAAAGTATGTTTAAAATACAGTGTGCATTTAAACACAAAAAGAGAGGTGTCCATCATAAGACTACCTACGCTAGAAGGAACAGCTAAAGTCCAAACCACTAATGGGGGATAAAGTCTCGAAGAGAATGAAAAATAAAAACATTACCATCTATTTCCGGATCGGTATATTTAATGTTTTATGTATGTATTTAGGTATTTATGTAGTGTATGTAGATATATATATATATATATATATATATATATATATAATATATTATATATATATATATATATATGTATATATGTATATATGTATATATATATATATATATATATAATATTATATATATATATATATATATATATATATATATATATATATATATTATATATATATATAGAATGGTTTTGTAACTGTCAATCTAACATGAACGTGACAGTAGGGGGTACACCACCGCTGTATAGCCCTAGGAAGCATCGAACGCCTCCTGATTAAGAAATTCAATATTTCTTATATATATATATATTATATATATATTTATATATATATATATGTATATGTATATGTATTATATATATGTATATGTATAGGTATATAATGGTTATATATATATATGTATATATATATTATAGATTATATATATGTATATGATCTATATATATATATATTAATATATATATATATATATATATAATATATATATATATAATATTATATATATATATATTTATAGATATATATATGTATTGGCAGATGCTCAGGAGCAAAAATCTCTGAAAATCTGCAGAAAACAACTTCCGTCACTTTCCAGGGGAAAAAACTAGAAGTAGTTGATAGCTTCCGTTACCTAGGTGACCAAGTCAGTAGCGGGGGTGGGTGTGCTGAAAGTGTAACTGCTAGAGTAAGAATAGCTTGGGCAAAGTTTAGGGAGCTCTTACCTCTGCTGGTGACTAAAGACCTCTCGCTCAGAGTAAAAGGCAGACTGTATGATGTATGTGTACGAACAGCCATGCTACATGGCAGTGAAACATGGGCCGTGACTGCTGAGGACATGCGTAAGCTCGCGAGGAATGAAGCCAGTATGCTCCGATGGATGTGTAATGTCAGCGTGCATACTCGACAGAGCGTTAGTACCCTGAGAGAAATGTTGGACCTAAGAAGCATCAGTTGTGGTGTGCAAGAGAGACGATTGCGCTGGTATGGTCATGTGGCGAGAATGGATGAAGATAGGTGTGTGAAAAAGTGCCAATCCCTAGCAGTTGAGGGAACCCGTAGAAGAGGTAGACCCAGGAAAACTTGGGACGAGGTGGTGAAGCACAACCTTCGAACCTTAGGTCTCACTGGGGAAATGACCAGCGACCGAGACCTTTGGAAATATGCTGTGCGTGAGAAGACCAGGCAGGACAAGTGAGTCCAGCCCACTTATGCATGCCTTTCCTCCCTTTGGACACACAAAGATCTGTTGAGGCAAGCGAAGTCGATATCGAACCTCATCCGACGACAGGCACCCATGCCAACCCCCCTTTCCTTGCGAAGACCTGTTGGGGCAAGTGAAATCGAAATCGGAATCGAAATTGAACTAATCCTATGACTGGCACCCGGCAGATGCCAGGGCCCTGGGACTGGCGGTATGTAAAAAGCACT